>NW_005843014.1:410837-413695 GCF_000455745.1 Alligator sinensis
CTCTTTCCTGCCTATGCAGGGGGTCGGACTCGATGATCTATTGAGGTCCTTTCTGATCCTAGCATCTATGAATCTATGACTAACTGGTCACAAGCCAGACAATTACATGAAAAAATAAACTCAGTATTTAAAGTGGCATAAAATTCCTGTTGTTAAATAGCAACTGGATTAGCTCATTTAGCTGAATATGGAATGTTGAATATACACTCAATTTATTAAGCTTCCCTAATTTTTAACTTGTCTTGACATGAATAACTGAACTGGCTTGCACAGAAGTTCAAATCAATGGGCACTGCAAGTCCTGAACATCTCTGAAAAATAAGCTGCATAGTGCCTGAAATACTTAAAATGAACATTGCAAGACCATTATATAATTATGCTCAAATATCTCAGCTCATCTGAGAACGCATTTTCTGGCAAGGATATGCATGAAAACTAGTCAGTTCAGCTACTACTGTGTCCCACCTCTAAACCCAGACTTGCTTCTACAAACCTACACCTCATTTGCAGATTAGCCTTTTTCATCTTATGAGCTAACAAGATAATGCAGCAGGTAGGAGGGTTTGTGAAACAGCGATTAAATGTGCCCTTCTATACAAATTCTGTGTTGGAGGGGGACTTACTCTTTCCTGAATGCAGAATATCAGCAGTATAAGGGAGTACTACTCAACTGCAGCCTTCTTCTGATATATGGAGTATTATTTCTGCTAACATGTCTCAAACAGATCTAAACAAGGAAACCAGACAATATATAATAATACTGACCCAAAACCTAGCAAGTTAAGAGGACTGAAAACAACCTGACTATTAAGTCCATGTAATTAAATGCTATTAATCATCACTACAAAAGGAAAATCTGAAAAACTCAAGAGAAAGGTGAGCTCTCCTATAATAAGAGCAAGTGAAGTTCCGCGATGAAGAGGAGCATTTGCAATAATGCTTGACAATTTTTATATATGAATTTATCAAAGTACTGCTATTACAAGATTAATGCTCTTACTCAAACTGATGCCTTTCCAAGTTAGAAAAAGAAACTTACTCGGGATACTGTATTTCCTTTGTTTATCAATACAGCTAATATAATAGAGACTGCTAAGTTATCTAACTAGTCATACTTATTTCAGCAAGGAAGGTGACTCTATAGCAAAGTGACATTTTATTTTTTAAATAAAACTGAAAAACTCACAAAAAAGACCTCTTGTGGGCTGCTAATAAAATGCTTGTAAAACATTAGTTCAGCTGGAAGGGGTTAACCATAAAACAAGTGCTTTATTAGATTATATGTTTTTTTTGATCAGGCATGTGTTAATCTTGCAGGTAGGAAATGTCTGTAAATAAGGAAAGAAAGCTATATATATTGTTCACTAATATTTACCAGTCATGCTGCCATCTCTATTTATTCCATTATGAAGTTTACAGTGAACAAATGCTGCATCAAACAACCACGATCCAAAGAGGTTCAAGATGCTGTTAACTTTTGGCCTTCGAGGTGCAGGTAGTGGCCGAGGCTCAGAACTTGTCTGGTTTGGGCTCGACAACGGCGAGGTGGAGGATGCCTGTTGCTGCACTTTTGACGTGTGAGTAGTGCTTACCTATTTGAGTAAAAGAAACATTATACACCACTGTTATCTGAAGAAATGTTGTATTTATTCAAACTTATTTTAGTGCTTAAAATATCTTACAGTGCCAGTTTTCACTGTTGCCTTGTTCACAGTCACAGCCCGATGCCTTCGGTTATGAGGTGGAGTTGTGTTGACAGCAGTATTCTGGGGCATACTCAACCTATTTACTGGTGTGGGGGGAGCACTGTCTGACCGAGGTCGTGAAATGCCTGATGAATAGAGGAAAACAAAGTCATTTAAGAGTCCCATGACACAATCTGTATCTCTAACAGCATATTCTGTAAATCAGCTAGCACCAAAATATTCCACTCCCCCACAAGCAGCTATCCTTTCAGTATTAGAAAAGATTTACTTGTGGTTCAGAAAATGATATAAGCTAAAAAAAAAAAATCACTGTTTGTCCAGGATGAGCAAATACTTGCATAAGAAATAAGAGTGGTGAGGACACAACATGTGGGAAAGGGTGACACAGATGACATGTACAAAGCCATACACTTTTCAGTCACTGGTTCAGAACAATTAATTCACTTCAAATTTACAAATAGTGACTGCACTGAATAAATCAATGGTATGTTACCTCCCACTTACAGTATTTACTTGGATACAAGACAACCCTGAATCTAAGATGACCCCCAAATAATTAGATTCTATATATGGAAAATTTATAAATTTGTTCTAATTTTCCAGGTGCAGAAAGTAGATTTGTCTACTTGCATATAGACAAATCACTAAGGGTAAGTTTATACAAAATTAATGCATTTTAATGTGTTGCAAACTCCTGCAAGTTTCAGCAAATAGTACTAGGTATATTAGTCCAGCATCAAAAGGCTCATGCCCAGGGATCCAGGTTTTCTTTTTCCCCACAGAAAAACAGAGAAAAATATGGACTTCCCCGTTTTTCTCCAGGAAAGGGGGATCTTTCATTTTAGTGGAGGAACCCACTGATTTTGCAGTTTTGCAAAGAGCTCTTGCAGACTGGCAGAGTTTCAGCCAGCAGGGAGGCTGAGAGGGAACAGAAGGAGGGTGGTCAGGTAGGGGGGCGCCATGCCTGTCAGCTCTGACAGGTATGGGGGGGAAGGGGTTAGGGCCCCCATAGGGTGGGAGGGAGTTGGGGAGGCCTGGGGCTTGGGCTGCTGTACAGCCGGCAGGTGCACAGGTCTTGGGGCCCCGGTGGGGAGCTGGATGGGGCTGCAAGCAGCTGGTTCGCAGGGAGGGGGTGAGGCTGGCTCCCCGCCG
>NW_005843014.1:413706-414223 GCF_000455745.1 Alligator sinensis
CAGAGGGGACTTATGCCCCCCAAATCTGTGCACGGGGCATGGGCAGGCTACCTCCTGAGGGCTTGGGCTTCTGCCCTGCTGCCCTCCCCCAAGACCTCGCAACCTGGCAGCTGGCTTGGACCCAGCGCTGCAGGGTGGAGTGGGGCCACGCAGGAAAGCTGCTTGCCAATGTGAGCTCCGCCCTGCCCTGGCAATGCGTCCCCTGCGTGCACGGCAGCAGTTGGGGGGGCAGCAAGGGGTTTTGTCCCTCGCTACTGCTGTGCGCACAGAGGTCACCTTGCCAGGGCAGCACAGAGCTTGCAGCGGCAAGCAGATTTTCTGCTTGGCCCCACTGCACCCTGAAGCACCAGGTTGCACCCGCCAGGCTAGAGGCCCCAGGGGAGGACAGTAGGACAGGAGCCCACAGAGAGCAGCTCATGCCCGTCCCACGCACAGATCTGGAGAGCACAGGTCTCCCCTGCCCCTGGGAGTGTGCGCAGCAGCAGCAGGGAGCTCCCCCCCCCCGCCAACATCCAGC
>NW_005843014.1:414310-425294 GCF_000455745.1 Alligator sinensis
GGGCCCCGGGCGGGGGGGCCCCCCCCGAAGAGGAGGGGGGGGGGGGGGGAGGAGGAGGAAGGAGAAGATGATGATGAGAAAGGGACACCAGCAGGACCAGGGGTTGTGTGGGGGAGTGAGGGGCCTTTAATTTTAATTATGGATTTTGGGGTTTTTAAAAATCAGAGAATATGAGATGTTTTAAAATCAGGTAATTTGCAATTTTTTATCAGGGAAAACCAGGATCCCTGCTCATGGCTTGTTATACGGTTCACTGGGCCAGGCCCCAGCAGAATCGAAAGCATTTCAAACCATGGTGACCCCACAGCCCAGCACTGCTCAGTGTGTATGTGTACTCCAGGATCTCCCGCCCACAAAGGATTCACGTGCTAATCAGCTCCCCACTCATGACTAGCACCAGGTGTACTTGTCACAAGACCTAGGACCCTCCAAAAATGTATATGCAGGTGAGGCACAAGGTAACCTGGTCCATCTCTATCCTACAGAGGGAAGGGCAAGACTGATCAGGCTGAGAGAGGGGGCAACAGCATCTCTCAGCTACATAAAAGTTAGGTGGCATTTGACATTTTAGGGCTGCTACAAAAACAAGAATTATTGGAAACGGGAAAGAAAGGTACTGCTCAACTGTGGGAATGAAGAGAAAGTCAAATGTATTTGATGTTGTGGTCCACCGTGACTTGAAAAAGTTGATGCTGAGCAGGATTGAGCACAACGACCACTATATTTTATTCAGATGGTCTACACTAACCAATTCTTGTGGTAGGTACCCATCAGCATTGAAAGCCTGATCTTTGCCTTAAAGGCAAAGAAAGGGATCAAGAGAACATCGAGGTGCAAGGAGTAGAGGAGGAAGACCCAAAGCTCAAAACAACGGCAGTGGTGACAAGTAATCATGAGGTAGAAAAAGAGCTGAAGAATGGAAATGAAGATCTGGAGACGGATTGAGAATAGATGACGGTGGAAAAGAAAGGAGGAAAGGGGACAATGAGAGCAACAGGTGAGGCAGCAATGATGAGAGTGACAACACCAGGAGCAGAGGAGAATGGGAGATGGAGCAGGGGAAAGTACAATGGATGGGAAGCAAAGAACAGTGGGAGCACAATGGCAGGCCAGCCCACTGGGATTGGCATGGCAGAAAAACAAGGAAGAGACGCTGAGAAAAGCTAGAGTGGAACAGGGACAACAAATAAAGGCAACTTTAACCAGCAATGGGAGGCAGACAGGACAGACAAATGGATGAATTCCTAGAAAAGGTACTGTTTGAGATTTTGGAGGTGCAGGCAATGTGTCTCACCAGCCTGATTGCTTTCTCAAACTGAAAGACTTGTGAATTTACTTACTGGGATAGAGAAGCATACGAGAACTTTTGGAAGAAATATGCAAAGAAACATAGCAGGGACAAATTAAGAGGGAGAAAGTTCATAGCAGGGGAAAAGTCAAGAGAAAGAGTGATTGTAGTTCGAATGTACACAGATTTATACTAGAGACAAAAGACATAGAAAGTTGGAAAACTACATCCAAAGGGCAATGTCAGTAGAAAAAGTAAGGGACAAATATGGTATCTGGATGGAATCTTGGAGGACACAAATAGTGTTACAAGCAAACAAGTAGAGCCCAGGTGGGGTGCTGCATCAGTGATGCAGATCAGGGCACACCGAAGTTTTATAATGTACCAAGGGCAATCAAAATGGTGCAGCAAATGCAGAAAGATGGGGCACCTGCTTGCACACTGCCCCCACAGTGTGTCGCATATGTGAAGGGATAGGGCACAGAGCAACAGAGTGCCAGGAGTCCCTATAATGCACTTTTTGTAAAGGAGAGAGATACTTGTATCGTAGGTGTCCCAAAGCCTTTGCAAATATAGTCAGACCCCCTGAAGAACAGCAAAACCCACAGGAGGAGAGTGGAGGAGAAGAGGGGTTGGACACTGAGGTAGAAATGGTGTAAGAAACTCCACAAGAGGGTGAAACAGAAAAGGAGTGGGGATGAAAGTTCTGTGATTGAGGCAGCACAGGAGCAGATATGACACTGAATGTAAGGGAAGGTGGAAACAGCAAAAAGGTCAGATGTGGGGATGGGGAAGAAAGAAGACACCCTACAGACAACAGAAAGAGAGATAGAGCAAGAAAAAGAACCAAAGAAACAGGCCTGGAAAAGAAAGAAAACATAGTGGCTTAAGACGAGAAATCTGATAATGAGGGAGGCAAGTTGGAGGAGGAGCTTGAGAGCAGTTTCCTGCTGCTAACGCCTCTGGGCTCCAGCCCAAAATGGAGACCAGAAGGCAGGAAGCAATGAGGAGGGAGTATACGTAAGCCTTCCTAAATGCAGAAGTAATCTGGCAGCTTCAAAGGCTACAGGGATGAGCAAGAGAGGGGGAGAAGTCAACCACCCTGATCAGTCACACAGATGAACCTTAAAGGGACTGGTGCACTCCGCTCAAAGTAAGCATGGACAAAACTTAAAGGAACAGGCACAATCATTTTAAAACAAGCATAAATGACATTGACAAAAGTTTTGCTTAATGCCAGGAGTATCCTAACAAGAAAAAGATTGGAACAGATTGAACCAGTCTTGAACCAAGTAAGGACAAACCTAATCTGCCTACAAGAATGTGATATACCAGGGGAGAGAGATTATAAACATTTTGAGAAAAGATGGAGATGGGGACTATCTTGATGGTCAGGAACAAGCGAGAACAAAGCAGCAGGGGTAGCAATATTATTCAAGAACCCAAAGCCAAGAGCAAACCAGGTATAAGAAGTCACCAGTGGCAGATTGCAACGAATGATACTATCAGTCAGGGAAACAGAATTAGAAAATTGTAATGTATGGTATAACACATCACCAAAGAGGGAGGGAAGGAATGTGCTGCTTAGAAAGCAATTTATGTAGCTGGAGGGAGACCAGGCATATCCTACCTTTGCCCTGGGCTCTGGCCTGGGCTGTCACTGTCCCATAATTCCGGCCCTGTTTCGACCTTGCCAGCCAGTCCAGCTCCTGGACAGCACTCCCCACCAGCCCGCATCCCCATCCCATCCACCCAGACAAGTGCACCCTTCTTAGGAAGGAGTGGGGTGGGTGTTAGCCAGTTACCATGGAGATTCTGCCCACCTGCCTGCTCCGTCTGATGCCTCCAACAGTGGGTGTGGGGTGGACAGGCCTGGGCTGGATAGAATCCTGCCCCCTCCCCCCCGACTCCACCGGGAAGACTCAGTACCTCCCCCCTCTCGAGCCCACAACAACTCAACAAAATTCCGTAAGTGGCCCTCCAACCCAAACTGCCCACCCCAGTCTAAACTGTTAACGCTCAGAATCCCTGAAAAATGGGATAATTGATTCAGCTGACATGTGGATTTGGATAACTAATTTTTATGCTGAAGATTTAGTGTTTGGACCATGCTATATAGGTCCCAGGATCAGTGGTTCTCAACCTTTTTTATATTCAAGGCACCCCCTGGAAAAATTCCAGGTTTTAGCATCTCCCAGACATTGACTACAGGAAAAAAAACAAACATACAAAACAACAACGCACAAAAAAACCAGAGCAATTCTTCTGTTACAAAGAACTCAAAATGTTTGAGACACTATGGATTCCTATTTGAAATCTCTGGATTTATCCTGCGAATCATGTGCAGGTGTTTGCACACCTAACAATGGCAATAATGTAATAATGCAAGGCAGCACATGACACCCTTAAAAAGATCTTACAGTACTGGTTAAGAATCACTATCCTAGACTTTCAGAACTGTATGCACATTTGCAAGAACATGCATGCCAATGCAGTAACTATGGATACAAATCAGAATCCTCATTTGCCAGTTACAGTGAGGATGTAGACCAGGAGTAGGCAATTATTTGGGCCACAAGGCCACATAGGGAGTTTTGGTGAGCCATCATGTGCTGGGTAAGCACCCCCCACCCTGCATAACAGCTCACCAAAACTCCCAAAGTGGCTCTGTTACATGCTCAGCCAGGAGGCTGGGATGGGGCCACAGTGGGCAGGGAGCAGGACAGGCACATGGGGCCAGGCTGGGATTGTGGGTAGTGACAGCACAGGGCTGGGGTCCAGGGCAGAGCCATGATCTGCTGCCCACACACCCCTACAATGGCAGGGGCATGTGGGGAGTGGATCATGGCTCTGCCTTGGGCCCCAGCACCACACTGTCACTACTCAGCGAGCCTAGGTTCCCCATGAAGACCAGCCGGGACCTATGCGGTAAGAAGGGCCACAGGCAGGTAAAGTGCTGCATCCGGGGCCAGGTCCAGGATCTTGGGGCAGTGACAGCACAGGGCTGGGGTAAAGCCACGATCCACTGCCTGCAAGTCCCTGCCCGACGCAGGACCACGTAGGCAGGGGATTGTCGCCTGGCCCCAGCCCACAATCCCACCTGTCCCACTCCCAAACACTGCTCTCTGCCTGCCCACGGCCCTCTCCCATCCACCCAGCCATGTGCCTTGCCTGTACAGGGCAAACTCGCTGGGTGCCTGGGAAGCTGGAAGAAGCTGCTGCCATGCCTGGGCTGCTGGGAAGTAAGTCCAGGCTTCATGCCATCCCAGTCCCACTGTATACCTGGGAGCAGCAGGACCAGCCACATGTGCCATGGCCCAAGCTGTCCCCTGAGCCTGGGCTGGGCAGGACCTGCCGTGGGCCAGACAAAAAATCCCTGAGTGGGCTGATCTGGCCTGCAGGTCATATTTTGCACACCTCTGGTGTAGACAAACATGTTGGCTGTACATACAATATATGCATGCACAGGCCTCTGAAGATTGTGACTAAAACAAACAAGCACTACTCGATCATGTATTATTTCTTGCTATTTCACAGATAAATAGAAAAGTTACCTAGAAAAGCATCCACTAAGCAGCTGATCCCACGCATGGCACGAAAGAATATTTGAGGCAGATGTTTAAGGCAGGGGTATTGATTCAATTCTTGGGTTATTCCACTCACATTCAAGAACTGCTCCTGAAATTTGGGGGTAGAACTAATAATGGCTGGGTTACTCAAATCCACAGGATTACTATAAAAAAAAAAAAATCACACACATACACACACATTAGTGTACCTAAGTATGTAAGTACTGGTTAAAATATTAAGAACATCAAAATATACAGTAATTTTGCTATTCAAAATATGTATACACTTTAAAAGAAAACTTGAAAGGGAAAACTATTACATAAAAACAGGGTCTCCATGAAGACCAGCCTAAATTTTTTTTGTAAAAATAAACCATTGTGTTCCCTTGTACCTTGATTAAAAAAAGAATCATTTCTACTTACTGTCTCAGAGTGGAAAATAAAAATAAAATAAGTTAGTTGCCTGCTGGCATTTGCTATTGTTGACCAGGAGTCACACAAAGCTGAGAGGGGTAAAGAAGCAGGAAGGGAACTGGTAGCCTACTGCTCTAAAATGTTGCCAGCCCTTAAACTAGATTAATTTTGTACATGGCTAACCACAGCATTGACACTTAAATTGCTATCTATCTACACTGCTTTAAAGATACTTCTGACCTGCTAACAGAGGTCTAACAAAGAAAAAAAGGCTTGTGCTCTTTTCTCTCTTCTTTTGATTGGTAGTGAACCAATGAAAGACTATCTAGGCTGGACAAGAATGGCAAATGGAGAAATAGCACAAACAAGAGCCAAAAATGAAAGCTAAAAACAGAAGAGGAAAGAGTTTTGGGTTTTGACTGTTTAAAGCAGTTTGCCATGTTTGTTTTTTTTACTAACTTCAACAACTAATTAACACTTTGGATAAGGGAAATTTCTACTGAAGATGTGAACAGAAAGGCTCTTTTAAGGTCTTAATTTTCCCAAGGCAGACAAAGTTCTTTAGGTATATCCATATCATTTATTAGACCAATCAGATTTACTCAAGAACCTTGCCTGCCTATGTCCTTAGACCAACAGAGCTACAACCTACACTCCTGAAACATGGAAGATATCACATTTTGCCATTTAATTTTCCCAATGCATTCCTAGAAAAACTTCATTAAAACCGAAGCAAAGCAAATTTGATCTTGTTTATATTTCTCTTATTAAAAACATTTAAAATATTTCTAATATTAAAATATTCGGGTCCTTCTCATGCAACATAAACTAAAAGGGACATGCACCCATTTAAAAAATAATCTTTTCTTGGTCTCACACCACCCCAACCAAGATAAATGAAGGCAGCTCACAGAGCCCCCCCCAGAGCCATTGTTTTAGTTTCCTGTTTGCTCTCTCAGGAAGATAGTACTGTATGTGGTTGTGTTTGGAATTTTTTCTTCTAACACCAGAGCTAGGAAAGTAATTTTTTTTTAATGAAAGTTTATATTCTGAAGAAGCCAATAGGCTCAAAGTTGAACAACTTCTATCCACAGTCCTTGTCCATAACTGGTAGTGTCACAAGTCTTTTATTCACTTCAGATGCCCAAAATTAAAGATTTTTCCTTGCTGCAACAATATTATTCAGAAGTAATGTGATTTTAAAAAAATATTCTTGCATATTTTTTTACTTACAAAATACAATACCTGAGTATATGTAAAAAGCGAAACCAAGTCTGTGCAATGCATTCATTATCCATTTCAGGAGGAATCAGACCAGCATCTTCATCAGGGATTTTAAATGGAGGAAATGAAGGTCCATATGTGAAACGTAGCAATCTAGAGGACAAGTCAATCAAAGCAGTCATTAGGCTAGCACTTCTTCCACTTTCATTACACATTCAGGGTTTATAAAGAGATATGCCAATACACCAGTGTCAGCATATGTAAAAACAAACTGATTACAAACCTTACTAAAACGTCAAAGTCCTTTTTAGACAATCATACATTCAAAATTAAACTACTCATTTAACCCTCTTTGTCTTGACCTTCTCAAAAGATTCAGAGACAAAGAGAGGCTTTGGAGCATGCCTGAAGTCAACAAATTTGGACTGTCAAATCAAAAACAAGTTTCAAATACTGAGCCCCCTTACTTACCATACGCCCATCCTGTTTAAACCATTGTGGCTATTTGCAGACGTCAAAAAAAACAAAACCATGCTTAACTGGAAGCAGCAGAGCGTTACTTCAACCTGGCTCTGCAGAGTCTGTAAAGATTGGGTGCTTCAGCAGGGCTTTTTGGAGCTTTTAGCTAAAGCTGATTCAATGAGCTATTAGATAAAAGCACCAAAAAGCCCCACTAAAGTGCCTGATCTTTACAAACGTTGGGCAAGCCGGGTTGAAGTAATACACTGCCGCTTCTGGGCACGCACGGGACTCAGCGCAGGAAGGCACCAAGTTTAAAGCAAGTGCTGGTTTGTTTTCATTTTTGTTTGTTTTTCCTGCAACTACCCTGTGTGACATCTGTTTTTCTATTAACAAGCTCTTTCAAGGAGAGAAGCAATTTCCACCCCCAGGAACTGGGACCCAGATCCTACATTTTTGTGGATTAAAACAGCATGCTGAATTGCATGTGGAAATAAACTACAAACCACTCTAGAACACAGAAAAGTGTAAAATGTGCTCTCCTTGAGTAGTCAATAGAGGTATATCGGTCTAATATTGGATCAGCACCAATACAGTAAAAGCTGCCTTAACCGGCACCTTATAAGCCAGCAGGTTCTATTAACTGGCATGCCGGCTTGTAAGGTAAAAGCAAAACTGGAAGTGCCTACCATGGCACTTAGGGTTTTGCCGAGCCCCTATGGCCCAGGGAAAAGCAGCCTGCGCTGCCGAGCCCCCATGGGGGGCTGTGCGGGGCCTGCCTCCCTGTCCCTTGAGGCCTTTAGGAGGGGGGGGGTGATGTGGAGGGAGGGGCAGCAGCCTGAACAGGCAAAGACGCCTGTTCAGACCCCTCAGTTAACCGGCATATTTTGTTATCCGGCACCCCACATTCCCCATGGGTGCCAGATAACAAAGCTTTTGCTATATAAGGAAAATTGACCGTATCAGCAATTGGCTTTTCTTGGCTGATGTGGCTGATAATGCCACCAATAAATGCCCTGTGCATGCGTGCAGCCACAGTGCAGTACGCAGGTGGCTAGAAGTGCAGCTCAGCAGCGTGGAAAGCAGCCGGGTCCGGCTGGTAAGTCTGTTATACAGGAGGGGGTATGCGGCGGGGGGGGCGGCGATCGAGGCTCTGCCATGAGGGAGGGAATAGTGCTGGTGCTGGCACTGCACAGCTTGGGCGGAACAGGGGATGGAGCCATGAGTGGCTCATCCAGGGAGTGCGGGGACAGCTCCCGCCGCTGCACACACCCCACGAGGGCATGGGAGGCAGGGCAGGAGTGGGCTGCCGCTGCAGGCTGGAGCCAGGGTGGCACTAGGCTTTTCCTGGGGGAGGGCTAGGCTAGGCTGTGCTCAGAGTGGGTAGCAACGGTGCTGGGGGGGGAGGGGGGCTACAGAAAATTTTGGAGTGGCTGCAGCCCCCCCATAGCCCCGTTCCAGTGCAGCCACCACCACCTGTCCCAAGCCCAGCCTAGCCCAGCCCAGCCCAGCCCTCCACCAGGAAGAGCCAGCTGTGCAATGCCGGCCCCTGCCCCAGTCCCAACCCCACTCCGTCCCTCCCTGCAAGGGCCTCAATCTGGCCCCCCAAGCCCTTTCCCTCCCCTCCCCCCTTGCCCCTTTCCCCACACCAGATGCCACTTTCCACGCTGTATGTCAGAATCAGATCGGTATCGGCCAATACGGCTCATTAAAAAAAATTGGCCATCGGTATCAGCCAAAAAATTCTCTATAGCTGCACCCTTAGCAGTCAAGCTCAGCAAACAGACACACTACATTCTGCAAAATCAGAAGTTTCTAGTCTTCAAACGTACTCTGTAGCATCTGGCAGATGTTACTTTCATCTTTAATATAAATTTCAGGGAGGCCTGCATGCAATCGCCAGCATGCAGGGTGACAAGAGGAAGGGACGCCCAGGTAAGCAACAACATCCTGGGAATAGGGGGCCACAATAGTCCTGGGAGTACGGGGGAGGCGCATGACCCCTCAGGAGGCCTCAAGTGCCTCTACACCAATGCTTGTAGTATGAGGAGCAAGCAGGAGGAATTGTGCCTCCTGATTGTGAGTAAGAATTCAGACTTAGTAGGGCTCACAGAAACCTGGTGGGACCCTACCCATGACTGGGTGGTGGGCATTTGGGGATATACCCTATATAGAAGGGACAGGAGAGAGAGGAAAAGCAGGGGGGTCGCGCTCTATGTCAAAGAGCAACTCACATCAAGGATTAGTTTCGGGTTAGAGAAGGGTCGGGTGGAGACACTGTGGGTCAATCTACAAGGAGGGCATGGTGAAAGGGACCTTACGGTGGGTGTCTACTACAGACCACCCAACCAGGGGGAAGAGCTGGACCGGGACTTCTCCAGTCAGCTTATGGAGATGGTTAGGTCAAGGGATGTCATTGTCATGGGTGACCTAAACTACCCAGACATTTGCTGGGAGGGAGCAGACAACCAGGTCTGACCGCTCACATAGGTTCCTGGCTGTATTACAGGACCTTCACCTTATCCAGGAGGTGCACAGCCCCACTAGGGGTAACGCCTTGCTGGATCTGGTCCTGGCCAGTGGGGATGACCTAGTGAGGGGACTGCAGGTCCTCGACCACCTGGACAATAGCAATCATCACCTGCTGGAATTCACTATCCAGCACAGCACGTCAAGGGCAAGGCTAAAGCCCTTGACTTCAGAAGGGCCAACTTCAATGAGCTTCGGAGATTAGTGGGGGAGGCACTAAGGGCCCAGAAGGTAGAGGAGCTGGGAGTCCGTCAGGGATGGTCGTACCTTAAGGGGGCGATCCTCCAGGCCCAAAGGGTAACAGTCCCTGAGAGAAGCAAGGTGGGTAAGAGTACTCAGAAACCCCCATGGCTCAACAAGGGCATTTAGGAATGCCTGAGGACTAAAAGGGTGGCGTACAACCAATGGAAGGGAGGAACTATCACCAAGGAGGAGTACTCCTCCTCGGCCCGGGAGTGTAGGAGGGCTATTAGGAAGGCCAAAGCAGAGATGGAACTCAGGCTAGCGTCCTGGATTAAGGACAACAAAAAGTCCTTTTTGAAGATGGCACCAGCCAATGTAGGGCCCATGCAAGACTCAAATGGTAACCTTGTGGCTACGCCAGACAAGAAAGCTGATATTTTTAACAGTTTCTTTGCCTCTGTTTTCTTGAACAGAGACCGGGACATCCCTCCTGACAGAGGTAGGGTCAATCTAAGAGATAGCTCTGACAGGCCTTGGGTCAGCACAGAGGTAGTTAGGGATCTTCTGGAAGGGCTGGACATTTTTAAATCTGCAGGTCCAGATGCCCTCCACCCAAGGGTATCGAAGGAGCTGGCAGGGGTCATCGCAGAACCCTTGGCCCGGCTATATGAGCATTCGTGGTCATCTGGCCAGGTGCCAGGGGATTAAAAACTAGTTAATGTGGTCCCCATTTTTAAGAAATGGAGGAAGGAGGACCCAAGTAACTATAGGCCCGTAAGCCTCACCGTGGTCCTCGGGAAGATCTTGGAGAAAATCATCAAGGAGCACATCTGTGGGGGGCTAGCAGGGGAGATCATGCTCACATGCAACCAGCATGGGTTCATCAAAGGCAGGTCCTGCCTGACCAACCTGATTGCCTTTTATGACCAGGTAACTAAATCCTTGGATGATGGTGTCACCGTGGACGTAGTCTTTCTAAACTTTAAGAAGGCCTTTGACACTGTCTTTCACCCCATTCTCATTAACACATTTAAGCAACTATGGCATTGATGCCTACACAGTTGGATGGGTAAAAAACTGGCTGATGGGGTGCACCCAGAGAGTAGTGGTGGACGGGGCGTACTCAACCTGGCGAGATGCAAGCAGTGGAGTCCCCCAGGGCTCAGTCCTCGGGCCCGCGCTGTTTAACAACTTCATAAGTAGGGGGTTGAAAGCACATTGTCCAAGTTTGCTGATGACACTAAGAAGTGGTGCGAGGTGGGCACACTTGAAGGGAGAGAGAGGCTGCAACTAGATTTAGACAGACTACAAAAGTGGG
>NW_005843014.1:425555-433913 GCF_000455745.1 Alligator sinensis
ATGCATCTCAAGCCAGTTCAGAGAGGTGATACTCCCCCTCTGTGCAACATCGGTCAGGCCACAATTGGAGTACTGCATCCAGTACTGGGAGCCACACTTTAAAAAGGATATGGCCAGCCTGGAGAGAGTTCAGAGGAACTCTCTCACCTGTTTGGTGAGAGGGCAGCAGGACAGGCCCTATGAGGAGAGACTGAGGGACCTGAACCTCCTCAGCCTCGGCAAGAGGAAGCTGACGGGGGGACCTGGTGGCTGCCTACAAACTCATCAGGGAAGATCAGCACCAAATATGAAGAGCCCTATTCTCCCCAGCACCACCTGGGGTGACGAGGAACAATGGTAATAAGCTGATGGAGAATAGGTTTAGGTTAGAGATCAGGAGGCAATATTTTACAGTTAGGGCGGCCAGAATCTAGAACCAACTTCCTAGGGAAGTGGTCCTCACCCCTACCTTGGCTAAATTCAAAAAGAGGTTAGATGATCACCTGCCTGGGGTCTTGTGAACCCAGCATTCATTCCTGCCGGTGGCAGGGGGGCAGGCTAGATGATCTGTTCAGGTCCCTCCTGACCCTAGGTACTATGAAACTATGAATCCTGTCCCTACAATCACTGCGCGGTTGTTACCCCTTCCCAAAGAGTCAGACCAGGAGTAGCAAGCTGACACCAAGCACACTGAAGCCGCCAGTGCAGGAAGCCTGCATCTCTGCTCCTTACACCCCAGCCCTAGTAAGGTGCAGGTGGAAAGAACAACAGAGCAACAGATGCTGGAGGACCAAGAGCCCCACTGTAGTACTACAGGGCACTGTTCAGACATTACAGATGCAGCACTACAAAACATAGCACTACAGAGAAGATCCTGTTTCATCCAAGAACATTTCTGTAGCACTTTGCCATTTTGTAGTAATACAGGATTTGTTCTCATTTGTACACTCATTTTCTGTGGCTCCACAAAAGTATAAATTACACTACGAATATGCCCCAATTTGCCCATCTGCAGTCTCATGAAAGCCACACTTTTCATAGAAGAAAAATCAATACTAAAGAAATATTCAGAAACAAAAATAAATCTGTAGGGCTGAACAATTAGACAACAAAAACAGAATTAATCTAGGTAACTGCTGCACTCCTCTTGAAATTGTGATTCAACACTTAAATATTATAGCTACTGGTACCCAATAAATGCTAAATACAGCTAGATTCATAGCAAATACTTTCTAAATATTTTAGACATGGCTTCACTGCAGAGTTAATTCATGATCAGGACCTACGTTCCTTAGTCCTAATCCAAGCAGCCACAATGCAAAACTATATTTGAGTTGCTATATTCTCTCTGGTACAGCACTCACTAATTTTTGTTAGTGTGGACTAAGGCAAATCTTAAGTGCTTTTGTGCTGCAAAACAAAAGAAGTGAAGCTTACTGAAAATTAGGCAGGTTACCAGCCCTAGGTAAAAGCAGAACCCAAGCCCAAACTCATAAATCCACCAGGATTGACTGCCTAGGTATAAAACACCAATTTTAGCTGAATGGGTTATGTATGTGTTCACGGAAGGGTTACTAGGGGCAACACTTGAATAACAGTTCATGTTAATTCTTCAGTGAAGATGTACTCTAAATTAAAAAAAAGAAAAGAAAGAAAAAATAGTAACATTTTATACATATATGCATGCACGCTTGTGTAAGTAACATTTCCCATGGGTTTGATTCAGGAAATGTATTTTGAAAATACTACCAACAGCCCAATCCAGAAAAACAGGCGGAGGAATTGGGGGGGGGGGCTGCATATTTGCAGTGTGGACTCTAAATATGATACCTAGAAATCCAGGTATCAAAAAACAAAAAAACAAAAAAAAAAACAAAAAAAACAAAAAAACAAAAAACAAAAAGCAGGTGTGCAGAAAAAGAGCGGGGCAAGGCATGCTTCTGTATGCCTTGTAGCACGCCCTGAAGCAACAGGAGGCTGGGGTCCTCCAAAGAGATGCTCTGGCAGGTGGCCAGAGCATCTCTATGGCTGCCCCTTGTCCCAGGGCTTCAGCACACTGCCTCAGCATGCGGGGCAAACAAGCGGTGCAGGTTGCAGTGTGACCTGGACCAGGCTCTGGCTCAGGTAAGTAGGGACTGAGGAGGACTGGAGGTGGGGGGTTGTAAGGGAGCAGGGGACTGTGGTGGGGGAAGGGGGCTTCTCAGGAGCGGTGGGTCCTCCACTCACCCTCCACAGGGCCCACAGCATGCAGCAGAGGCCATTGGGGCACTCAGGGCCCTCCTGGCAGAAACCCACCATGGCACAGTGCAGCCCCGGCTACCTGGCACCCACTGCCACCTGTGCTGCATGTCACAGGCCCGGGGCCATGTACCTTCAGGCAACACTGAGCTGCTCAGCTCAGCTCATCCCCTGGGGGCAGCACCACTCGCAGGGGCCACGTGTTGCACCAGGCGGGGACCCACCTCCACATTCACTGCACGCCATCAGGCCAGGCCAGGCCAGGCCAGTTCCATGGAGGCAGGACCTGACCCAGCATGACACGCAGCCCCTGCAAGTGGTGCTGGGCCCCTGGATAACAGCCCGAGTGGCCCAGTGCTGCCCGAATGCACATGGCCCTGGGCCAAGCCAGGCCCACAACATGACTTAGTCATGTAGGAAGCCTTCTGGAAGCTTAGGTATCTAGTATCCCACGATATCCTTGTGGAAAAATTGGAAGATTGTGGGCTTAACAGCTCAACAGTTCAGTGGGTGAAAAACCGGCTGCATGGTAAGACGTAGAGAGTTCTCAGGAATGGATCTGTGTCATCCTGGCAAGAAGTGGCCAGTGGTGTCCCACGAGGGTCCGTGCTTGGACTGGTGTTTTTCAACATCTTTATCAATGATTTGGGTGTGGCGGTGAAAAGCTCACTGGCCAAGTCTGCAGATGACACCAAGTTACGGGGGAACATGTCATGCCAGAAGATAGGTTGCAGATACAGGCAGACCTGAACAGGCTAGAGAGTTGGAGGGCAACCAGATGAATTCTACACTCAGAAGTGTAAGGTGCTCCATCTGGGGGCAAACAATCCCCAACATACCTATAAGCTTGGTGGCGACAATTTGACTTGCACCACGGCCAAAAGGGACCTAGGGGTAGTGATCGAGCATCACATGAACATAAGCCGTTTGCCCTGCTGGCCACAGCATCGCACAACATGCTGGCACGCATTAACCATTGCATCTCACGCAAAACTAAGGAAGTGATACTCCTACTGTACTCCGCACTGGTGAGACCGCAGTTGGAGTACTGCGTCCAGTTCTGGGTAGTGCATTTCAATGAGGATGTAGAAAAACTTGAGAGAGGGTCCAGAGAAGAGCCGTCAGGGACTTGCAAGGCAAGCCATATGAGGAGAGGCTGAGGGACTTGGGCCTCTTCAGCCTACAGAAGAGAAGGCTGAGGGGGAGACTTAGTAGCAGCTTACCGCTACAACAGGGGACTACATCAAGAACTCAGTGAACATCTGTTCACCAGGGCACCCCTGGCGAAGACCAGGAGCAATGGATACAAACTCCTGGAAGGCTGCTTCAGGCTGAATTCCTGAAATCCTCCTTCACAGTCAGGGTGTCCAGACTGTGGAATAAACTCTCTCCAGTGGTGGTACAGTCACCTACCCTGGAAATCTTCAAAAGGAGACTGGATAGTCACCTTGCTGGCGTAACTTGACCCCAGTTTTCTTTTCCTGCCTAGTGCAGGGGGACTGGACCCAATGATCTACAAGGTCCCTTACAGCCCCTAACAATCTATGAATCTATGAGGCACAGGCGACACTGGATGCCAGGCAGCCGGGGCTCTGCCGCGCCACATGGGGACTCTGCCAGGAGGGCCCTAAGCACCCTGACAGCTGCCGCTACTGCTACAGGGGACCTGTGGGCCGTGCAGGGAGCTTGTCAGATCTGGGGGGAGGGGGGCAATCGCTGAGCTGTGAGGGGGGAGGGAGCTATGCCCTGCAGGGATCAGGAGACCTACCCCTCCTGAGCAACCCCCCTCCATCCCCCCACAATCCACCCACAAAACCCCACACCCACATACCCAGCCACAAACCCCAACCACTACAAACCTCACCCCCACAAGCTGCATCCACCCACAAACCCCCTTAACCACCCCTCACACCCCTTCCCTCCCCAAACCTCACATCCCCCCCAAATCTCACACCCTGCATGCCCAGCTAGCCACACAGGATGGGACAGGACCTGCTAGCAGGAGCTGCAGCTCCAGGGGCAATTGCCACACTGCAGTCCTGCCCCATGCCTACACCAGTTCTGGGACATGCAGCCCCAGCCTGGAGGGTGCTCTTGGTTCCAGGAGTCACTTGAAGGGTGTGATGGGCTGGGGGGGGAGG
This sequence comes from Alligator sinensis, assembly GCF_000455745.1. Classification (NCBI taxonomy): domain Eukaryota; kingdom Metazoa; phylum Chordata; order Crocodylia; family Alligatoridae; genus Alligator; species Alligator sinensis. The sequence goes on from NW_005843014.1 coordinate 429,914, forward strand.
GGTGGAGGTGGCAGCAGGGATGAGAGAGAGATGGGGATTGGGAGTGGGGAGTGCTCCAGGTAGGAGAGGCCTCCAGAGTCAGCCTGGCCCCCCTAGAGCAGCCTGTGCCAAGGGAGGCCAGCCTGCTGCTGAAAGGGAAAGGGCCCAGTTCAGTCCCTAATCTCCAGTCGACGGCTTCCCAAGAACAACGTGGAGCAGGGAGTGGAACAGCTGCAGGTCAGGAGTGAGGGGACTGGGGGCATTCTGTGGATTGAGAGTGAGGGGCAAGGGCAGGGCACTGGCATATCACTGCTGCTCAGTGCCGCACATCCTGGTGAGCAAAGGGGGTAGAGGCAACTCTGATTTTTCTATGACAAAAAAACAAAGTGTACAGATATTTAGAATAGATTTTATTACAATGATAGAGGTACTGGTAGACTTCCAACTTGCTTTAAATGTGTAAATCTATAATAAAACATTGCCCAACTGATCTCCCTATATATACAGTGGCATTTCATTTTAATAGCAGAAGATAATGGATTTGGGATATTTTAATGAGAGTTTGGGCTTTTTATCACATAATTTGCAATTTTTAAATGGGGAACACCAGGATCTCTGCTGGTGAAACCGTGGTGAGACCAGGGCAGAGGAACCTGTCCAGGGCCAGCACTGGGTACCCAGCTGGAGGGCAGATGAGGTGACTGACCTCTTGGCCATTTGCAGCCAAGGGGACACATTTTGACAGTTCAAAGCAGGCCACCGCAAGGAGCACATCTTCTGAGCTATAGCTGCCTAGAAGGCAGAGCGGGGGCACCAGAAGACATGACAGTAATGCTGCCCAATGGCCAACTGTGCAGCCACGGCCCACTGGCAGCAGGCCCAGAGGTGCCGGAGGCTTTGCTACAGTACCCATACCACAGCCTAGGCATCCATGCAGTCCCTGTCCAGGTCTGGTAGGCACGCAGCCATGGGGCCACAAGTCCAAGAGTGGGGATGCTGTCATAAATGGCAGCAGATCACAGCCAGGTAGCAGCCCCACTGCCAGACTGCTGCAGTGGGTAGAGGGTGCAAAGGCACTCCAGGTTAGGGCTGCTTCAGTAGTCCAGCTGGCACAAGCGGTAGTGTCCCCAGATACCAACTGGCTAAAATCCCTGGCACAAATTTGTGCTGCTCTTGTTTGAACTGCTGCAAGCGCACATGCCTGTATGCGTGGACACACCCATAGAGCCTTTCCAAGGGTCAGATTGGGCCCTTGATCCCAGGGGCCCAGTCCCACCCCTTCCTGCTAGGACTGGGTCCCAGGGGCGCAGCCCCACCTCCTACCAGTCCCCCACACCAAGATTGGGTCCTGGGGCCCAGCACCACTCAAACCCAGTTCTGCCTTGCTGGGATCAGGCACTGGATCTAGCATGCAGGACCCAGGGCTCCCCATGGCTCGAGATTTAGCAGCAGGGGTGTTGCACCACCACTTCCCCACCACCCAATTTCTGGATCCCTGTAGGGAGTCCTGCAAGCAAACCAGATGACATGGCACCATGGGCTAAATCTGGCCTATGGGGCGGTGGTTAAGCATTCCTGGTATAAAAGATGCCACAAATGCATATGAAGAGAAATAGTATAACTTGGAAAACTCCAGACCTAGTCTTGTTTATTTTAATGAGAACCCATACAGCAGAAATATTCCTTGATTTAAACTGATACTATAAATGATAAAAAGCCATGATGATGGAGAGAAAGCTACATAAAATTATAAAGTTTTAAATACCAACAGGGGCATACTGAGATTACAAAAGCCACAAAAAAACAGAGGCAATAACAATATATTTAATTGTTCACTTGTGAAATGCTGACATTTATTAAATGTTTGGACATTAAACAACAAGGAAAAAAGTCAAAAAAGCTATTTTTGTAGGCATTTGCTTTGCTCACTCAAAGTTTTTGGATGACATTCATTATTCAAATGTGTTACTGACTGGAAAAGAGTGATCAACCCTATGAGAACTACACCTCTATGAATTAATGAACATGCAGTTATTCATCAACTATGGAATATATTTGTCTTCTTAAGTGTATTCCACAAATGAACAGAACATGCAAATATGAAACACTTCATTATTAAGGAAACCTGACCAAACAGAACACACTGTAACCATGGTTTTCTCAGTATAGGTTTATCGTCAGGTTCCACCTACCTGGATGTAAGGGAGCAGATAACCTTGCTCCACTGTTCCACCACAGCTGGATGATGGCGCCAGTTGGCTACCATCTCCTTGGCAGTTTTCCAATAAGGTGGTGTTGGAAAGCACCGAGCACAAGCTAGCAACCACACTTCAAAGAGCACACCAATCAACTTCTCAGCCAGATTCTCAGCAATGCCACCTTATGCAAAAATAAAAGAAACCTTTAGAAACATTTAACACTGTGTATCTCTTTCAGCTATTTCACCTGGTGAACCTTTTGGACTTAAAGGGCTCACATTTGTGTTAATGCTCATGCTTTGAATGTTTAAATTCCAGATTCTAAATTTAGTTTATTATACAGATGATCAAACTTATTTTTGTTTACAAAAGTGCTGTTCCTTTACTTGTTACATAGACATTCAAGGCTTCTAAGAGCCCCAATATTGTAAATGTCAATGTAAAGCCCAGCCAAAGAGGTCGTTAAAACCCTTTTACTGTAACAGCAGAGAAACAGGCAACTGAGTTAATTAGTATATCATCACAGCAAGCCAGCCCACATCTCTCTTATGCAACATTACTGGCAATGTGCTTAAGTTTATAGTTGGGTGTGTATGGCTCTGGTGTTGTCTTCACTTTTGTCTATACAGCCACTGGAAACAAAGAATACATGGGATTCAGTTCTTTGCTTGGTCACATAAAGAAAGATGACAGAAACACAGCATACCAAAACTAATCTGAGTTTATACATGGATAGATAGTCAGCTGGGAATGCATACAGGACAAAAAAAAATTGTTTGTAGGCTCAGTTCCAAGCCAATCAACATTGGTAGTCTCCTCTTTAATTCAGGGTACAGCTACCAGAAAAAAATAGGCTGATGTTCCTATATTGCCACTGGTACTTTGAGTAGTTTTTCAAACAGATGACAACTACAGAGAAAGCTAAAATCCTGTATGTGTAGAAAAGCAAATGAAAGCTAGACACAAACCTTGCACAGTTGGAGCTGCCAGCAGGGTGTCATTAATCTGTAGAAGAAATAATAATAAAATCTCCCAGGTTTCTCGGGCCATGATGCTTGATTCACGAGCCAGTTTCTGGACAGCTTTCAAAACCTGCAGGCACAGCCTCATCTGAATGGACCCTGGGTCTGCCCTACAAGAGAAAAAAATATCCCTACTTCAAGCCTCTTAACAAGAAATCAGTAGTACTGCAGTCACAAAGCACTGTACAAATCACTGTTGTAACATACTGTTCTGATTACAAATTAACAACATCCTTTTAGGTTCAATATTTGTGCATGTGTGGGGGGCTTTTTTCCAGAATGTAAGTCAATAATTATCGATAAAATCTTGATCTGTTATTGCCCTTACAAATTCCCACAGAAGAAACAAATAATCAAGGAAAGAACTTAAAGGTTTAAATGCGCTGAAAACACTATAATAAAAATTGCAACAGGAAACATTTCTGACTTGGTATCTTTATTGCATGTACAAAAATACTTCAAGTACAGTAAAATCTCTGTTATCCACCATCCCCAGGGTAAGGGAATTTCCAATTGTATAAGAACTCTGGTTATCTGAAATAACCCAGGGTTGGGGGGCAGGCAGCCGCATGCAGAGCTGCAGCAGCTGCAGGGTGCAGCGTGGAGCGGTGGAAGCATGGCAGAGCAGCGCTCAGCACAGGGAAGCGTGGAGCAGCAGCAGTGCAAACCACCACATGCGAGCTCTCCCCTGCCCCCCTACATCCGGCTAGCAAAGTGTATGGGGGGAGGGCACTGTGGCAGTGGCCACATGCAGAGCAGTGACAATGCAGGGTGGTGGGTAGCGGCAGGGGCCACCCCGTG
>NW_005843014.1:433944-437948 GCF_000455745.1 Alligator sinensis
GGTGGGGGGTAGCGGCAGCTGCCACCATGTGCATGCTTTCCCCTGCACCCCTATGTTGCCTCCACATCTTCCCTTACAGCTGCTCCTAATCCACTTGGTGTCTGTCAAACAAAAAGAAAAAAAAATCTCAATTTAAAAGTGCTCCCTGCCTCAGGGACTTTGCCGGGGGGGGGCACGGCGTAGATTAAGGCCCCTGTAGTGAGAGAGGGAAGTGAGGCTGGCACTGCACAGCTGGGGCAGGGAGGGTTACAGGACGGAACTGCAGCTCATCCAGGGGGTGTGGGGAGGGGGGACAGCCCCTGCCATTGTATGCACCCCAGGAGGGCATAGTCTGCCCCCCAGACATGGACAAGGGCAGGCTGTTGCTAGGCTCTTCCCGACAGGGGTTCTAGTGCAGGGCCAGGCTATGCTCGGGGCAGGCAGCAGAGGTTGTGGGAGGTGAGCTACAGTGAATTTTGGAGTGGCTGCAGCCTGCCTCATAGCCCCCCTCCCAGCTCCGTCTCTGCCCCCCCTGAGAACAGCCCCAGCCCGAACCCTCCACCAGGAAGAGCCCAGCACCGCAGCAGCAGCCCGCTCTCACCCCATGTGCAGATCCAAGGGGCACATGCCCCCTATGCCCTCCCAGAGTGTGTGCAGCAGCGTGAGCCCCGCCCCATACCGCCCAGATGAGCAGCTTGCAGCTCCATCCCATGCCCCATCCCCGCTGTGCAGTGCTTGCCCCAGCCCCAGCCCCAAGCCCATTCCCTTCCCTTACCACAGGGGCCTCAATCTGCTCCCCCCCACCCCATACCCCTTCCCCTCCCCCCACAACAGACTTACCAGCTGGACACTGCTCTCCATGCTGACAGACTGCATTCTTGGCCACCTGCATGCCACACTGTGGCTAAAGGCATGCACAGGACATTTATCTGCAACATTATCAGCCAAAAAAAGCCAACTGCCAATAATGTCAATTTTCCTTATATCAGTGCCGATGTGATATGGGACTGATGTATCGGTGCACCTCTAGCTACTTGTTTTAAACTTGTCTTCTATTAATTTCAGTGGGTGCCCCTAACTCTTATTCTGGGACTCTATGAGTAACAGTCCCATGTTTATTTTATCCATAGCCTTCATGATATAGTAGACTTTTTATATGCCCCTACCTCAGTCTTCTCCTTTCCAAACTGAAGTCCTAGCCTTTTCAGTCACTTCTGATACAGCAGCTACTCCATATCCCTGATTATCTCTGTTGTCCTTTCTTATACTTCCTCTAATTCCACTATATCCTTTTTAACATATGGAGACCAGAACTGCATAGTGTTCAAGGTCTCTTTTCTGAGTTGCAATAGCTAGGTCAGAGCACAGCATTGTGTACATATAGCTGAGGTTATTCCCGCTTCCTTCCTCTCCCCCTTCCTCATGCATTACTTTGAACTTGTTAACACTTAAACTCATCTGCCACTTTCTTGCCCATTCACTTTCGAAAGATCTTTGTGCAGCTCTTCACGATCAGCTTAAGATGTGGCTAACCAGAATAACTTAGTACCCTCTGAAAATTCTGACCTGGAAAAGGGACTGCACACAGTGAAATTTCATTTATGAAAATAAGCAAAACCAGATCCCCAAAGGCCCCAACTACTGACTTTTCTTCACCTTGAAAAAGGACCATTTAATGCTAGCCACCATTTCCTATCTTTTAACCATCTTGTGACCCAGAAAAGGACTATGGCAAGTCAGCTTCTTTTTCCCTTAAAAGGAGCCTCTGGTGAGGGGTCTTGTCAAAAGGTTTTTTGAAACTAAAAATATAGGACAAGGGAGAATCAGTTGTCCATTAACACCCTCAAAAAATTCTACCACGTTGATAAGGTGGGATTTCCCTTTACAAAAACCATAATCACTCAGTCCCTAGCAAATTAAAGATTATCCCAAATTTAAAATGGCCCCCTAATAGTTGTATTCTATACCTGGAAAATATTTAAATTATCATACTTTTCCAGGTATAGAACCTAATTGTTGGAGGATCATCTTAAATTCATCATCCCTCCCTCCACCCCCAATTACTGCAGATAGTGAGGGGGATAGATACTGATGGGACACTAATAAGGCAGTTGGGGGTGAGAGACTGAGAAGGGCACGTGGTAAGAGAAGCAGTAATAGGGCAGGCAGTGAAGGAGGCAGTAAGGGAGCAGACAATAGGAGGGCACTCAGTGTGGAGGTAGTAGGGGGACCGCACAATTTGTCCCCTGCTGCCTCTCTCCTTCCCCCCAGCCTCAGGCTCCCCTGTTCCCCCTCTTTCAGGCTGCTTCCAGACCGCACCATCACAGGTCCCCATCCCTCCTTCTCCTACAAAAAGTCTCCATCCTGTTCCCTTGCCTTTGCTATGGCACCAGCAGACTCTGCCCACACTGCAGCCTGGGGCACTGAGCATGGTTCCAGCCCAGGTCCATAGCAGCAGTGCAGAGACAGCATTACTGCTATGGTGCTGTGCTGCAGGCTACAGTGAGGACAGAGCCTGCTGGCACCAGAGCAAAGGTAAAGGGAAGCACAATTGTGGGAGAGAAGGGAAGAAAGAAGCAGCACGGGGGAAAGACTGGGTGCAGTGGGGGCCCAAGGCTGCAGGGGACAAGCAGGCACAGGGCAGGGAGCAGCTGGCACTCCCTGACCTGGGGTTGGGGCTGGAGCTGCAGCCACATCACCCACCTGCACCCTCCCCTGCTGTCATCTCATACTCAGTTTTAAGATGAGGGGCTTCCCCCCTCCCCAGGTTACATGGGGAAAAAGCCAGAGTCTTTTAATTGAATAAATATGGTATTTATCCACGTGTTTGATAGTTGTACTATTATAGATTCTGCAAACTTGCTACGGATAGAGGTGAGATGCACTTGTCTGTAGCTTCCTGGATCACTTCTGGAGCCCTTCTGAAAATGAGGTTTATGATAGCAACCTGCCAGTCGTCTACCACAGAGGTGACTTGCCCCAGTAGGTTATATACTATCGCCTTTTTGATGCTCTCCGCTAACATTCTGGTACCTTTCTGGTTTAAGTAGAGCCCATCCCTCCTGTACAGGCTCCTCCTTTCCACAGTTGATAACAAACTTAAACCTTGTCCTTTCTACACCATCTCAACAGCTTGTTGAAACTGCAGTTACGCCTATCTCCCTGACTGGAACTCCCTGTACAGAATTGGAAGCACTTTAGAGAAGGCAGGTAAGTAATAAAGGGAACACACGCCATCAAGGCTCAGGGGCACCAAGAGCCCCCTTTGGGGAACTTAAAATGTCTTTATACAAATGCCAGGAGTATGGGGAACAAGCAGGAGGAGCTCACACTCTTGCTTGCTAGCACCCAGTATGACCTAGTCGGACTAACCGAGACATGGTGGGATTCTACACACAACTGGGCAGTAGACATTCAGGTGTATAGGTGTGACAGAGTGGGGAAAAAAGGTGGGGGGGTAGCACTCTATGTTAAGGAGCAGCATATGCCTTCCACCATTAAGGCGGTGGTGGAGGAGAGGAACACCGAGGCACTGTGGGTCAGGATCCAGGGGGGGCCAGGGGAAAAGGACTTGGTTGTGGGGGTCTACTACAGGCCTCCTCATCAGGATCAAGAGCTAGACAATGTATTCTCTGGGCAGCTAGCAGACGCCACATAGGCAAGGGAGGCAGTGGTCATGGGAGATCTAAAACTACCCAGATATCTGCTGGGAGGAGAAGACAGCCAAAACAAGCCGCTCATGGAGGTTCTTACACTGTGTGCAGGACCTCCACCTAACCCAGGTGGTGTCTAGTCCCACCAAGGATAGCGCCTTGCTTGACCTGGTCTTAGCAACAGGGGATGATCTCATGGGGAACACGCGAGTTCATGGTAGCCTGGGAGATAGTGACCATCACTTGGTCGAGTTCACTATCCAGCGAAGGGTGGGTAAAGTAACTAGTGGGGCTAAGGTGCTGGACTTCAGAAGGGCGAACTTCAGCAAGCTTAGAAGGCTAGTTAGTGAGGGGATGCAACTCAAGAACATA
>NW_005843014.1:439047-439760 GCF_000455745.1 Alligator sinensis
CTGATGATACCAAGTTATGGGGCAAAGTTAGTACACCGGAGGGCAGGGAGCAGATTCAGGCTGACCTGGACAGGTTGGATCAATGGGCAGAAAGAAATAGGATGCAATTTAATAAAGATAAATGTAAGGTACTCCACCTGGGAAGGAGGAATCCCCAGCACACCTATAGGTTAGGAAGTGTCCTTCTTAGCAGTTTGGAGGCAGAGGGATCTTGGAGTCATAATTGACTCCAAGATGAACATGAGCCGGCAGTGTAACGAAGCCATCAACAAGGCCAATCGCATCTTGTCGTGCATTAGCAGGTGCATGACTAATACAACAAAGGAGGTGATGCTTCCCCTCTATGCGGCACTGGTCAGGCTGCAGTTGAAGTACTGTGTCCAGTTTTGGACGCCGCACTTCAAGAGGGACGCGGGGAATCTCGAGAGGGTCCAGAGGAGGGCCACTAGCATGATTAGTGGCCTTCATGATAGACCCTACGAGGGGAGATTGAGAGAGCCGAACCTCTTCAGCCTTCACAAGAGATGGCTGAGGGGAGATCTTGTGGCCGCCTATAAATTTATTAGGAGAAGTCAACGGGAAATAGGGGAAGCGCTGTTTACTAAGGCACCCCAGAGAGTGACTAGGAATAACGGGTGTAAACTAGTTGAGAGTGGATTTAGGTTAGAAATTAGGAAGAAATTTTTCACAGTAAGGGTGGCCAGGATCTGGAA
>NW_005843014.1:439788-448005 GCF_000455745.1 Alligator sinensis
AGGAGGCTACACAGTCACCTGGCTGGGGTCATCTGACCTCGGTTCTCTTTCCTGCCAGGGGCAGGGGGTCGGACACAATGATCCATTGTGGTCCCTTCCGACTCTACAGTCTATGAATCTATAAGGTTCCCATGGAGGTCCTGAACTCTAGTCTCCTCTGTAGCAGCCTAAATTTAGTCAGTGGGACCTCTCTCCTATACTTTATGTCACTGCTGCCACCACAGAGCATGGCACACTAGCTCCTCATCTGCACTTCTAGCAATTCAGTCTACACACCTCCAAGGTGAAGGAACTAGGAACGTTCACATTGAAAAAAAGGTGCTTAAGAGGGGACATGATAGCAGTCTTCAAATACTCAAAGGGCTGAAATAAAGAAAAGGGAAAGCACCTTTTCTCTCCTGCTGAGGAAAGGAGAATGCAGACCGAGGCTGGAAGTTGCAGCAAAGTAAATTTAGATTGGATATCTGGAAAAATATCTTCACACTGTAAGAATAGAGAGGCAGTGGAAAAAACTGCATAGGGAAGTTGTGGACTCTCTATCGCTGGACGTGTTCAAGAAAGAGGTTGAGAGGTTGGACAGCTGTTGGCCGGGGATGATCTAGGTGCAGTTGTTCAACCGTGGGTATTGTCCATGCTTCCGGGCTTTGTTGCTGCTCATTCCCCACCCCTCTCTCTTTTTTTTCCTGTTATGTGTCTCAGGGTGCTTTTAAGCATCCCCAGAGGTATTGGATGTTGGCTACAGCTAAGGCTGGGGACTTCAGCTGAGGTATGCCAATCCTTTTGCTAGAAGTTCCTGGCAAGAAGGTATTGCCCTTAACCTGGGGTCAGATCAGTCACCATAATTGGGGTCAGAAAGGAATTTTACCTCATGGTCAGATTAGTATGAGTCATGGGGGTTTTTACCTTCCTCTGCAGTGGAGGGCATAGCCCCCTACCTGAGACCTCTTGAGCATATACTGACAACATTTTATAAAAGCAGTAAACTGGCTGCCATGGATCCCCACTGCTTTACCTGTGGCAGATTAGAGTGTTAGGTCTATGTTGAGTCACAGCTGAGAGTAGTCTTACACATAATTACACATAAACTGATTTAAGTCATCAGAAACTGGTTTAAACTTGTAACAGAATCGAAGTTCAGGGCACTTAAACCAGTGGTTCTCAACGTTTTTTGTACCAGGACCCATCCATAAACATCAATGGGTAGTCCTGACCCAGTGACCCTCACTCCCAATCTGCTGCCCCCAGACCTCAGCCTCCCAGTGTGTAGGGCAGGAAGGGGGGCATAGGGGACCCCAAGCAGCCCCTCGCAGGCTGGACTTCTGCCAGCCTGCAAGGGAAAAGCCATGGTTTCCCACATTTTTCTCCTTTAAAGAAGAATCCATTTTTAAAGTGTGATCCATTTTTTAAATTTGTCCACAACCTGTTCATATATTCTTGCGGCCCACTAATTGGATCGCAACCCATTGGTTGAGAAACACTGACTTAAACCACTTACAAAATGCTGAAACTGGTTTAAGATGAACCTGGTTGGATGTAGCATCAGACTTAACCAATTTAGGTCAAACAGGTTTATGGTACTTCTGTCCCAGACCCCTTCCCCAGTTCAAGTTAACTCGCAGTCCCCCAGCATGCCATGATGCTTGCAGCCTTGAGCTGTGCTGTTCGCCCCACCCCCCAGCTCCCTAGCCATAGCACTATCACTGCTCCAGCTGGCTGAGAAGGGGGTAAGAGTGGGAAACCTGGCTCTAAACCCCAGCCAGGGTCTGCCGGACAGGGGTGAAGCAGCCCCTCAGGCTCTTCCCCTGCTTTATGCTTGAGCAGAGGCTGGCAGGCTGAGGCAAAGGGAAGGAAAAGGGGTTTAAACCCCTTCCCCCATCCACAAGGAAACCCAGCCGGGGTCTGCTTGGCAGGGGCGAAGTAGCCCCTGCCTGGCTTTTCCCCTGCTCCCCACTCAAGCAGAACGGCAGGGGTCAGAGACCAGCACAGGGGATTTTTTTTTTTTTTTTTTTTTTTGGGGGGGGGAAGAGAGGAAAGGAAGAGAGACCCCCTCCCCCCACTTTGCCTCAGTGTGTTGGCCTGACCAGCTACTGACCACACTCCCTACCCCTCCGCTGCAGCCAGGGAGCAAGGGGAAAAGCCAGGCAGGGGCTGCTTCACCCCTACCAGGCAGACCCTGCCTGGGGTTCTGTGCGGACGGGGGGGGTTGGGTCTAAACCTCACTCCCTGGTTCCAGACCAGCCAGGGTTTGCCCTGGAGGGGAGGCAGCCCCTGCCACCTTTCTGCCCTCTTCCCACTCCCTATTTGAGTTGGGGAGAAGGCAGCGCTTACCAGGGTTTTCTCCCTCAAACTGACCTGAGATTGGGGGTCACAGACACACCACAGCCTGGGGCTGGCACTCTGAAGGCAGAGGGTTTAAATCCCTTTTTCTCCTCACAAACATTCAAGCCCCAGGCTTGGCTGTAGCCACGCACCCCCCTCCACTAGAGGGAGTAGCTATAGAGGGGGGCAAAAGCCTGGCAGGGGCTGTCCCCACCCCCAGGCAAACCCCAGCTGGGGTGGGGGGCCAAACCCCCTCCCTCCTCGCCACAGCCTGCAGGGGAAGGTAAAGGGTGGGGTGGATTATGTCACAGGGAGAAAATCTTGGTTTGTTCTTAATTCGTTGTGTGGAGGAAGGGGAAGGAAAGGGAGCAGAGTTAGGAGCAGTGTATGCAAGAGAAAGGATCAACGCTGGGTTCAAGACAGTGTAGGAAAAGGAACCATATTCTGCAGAGAATTGACTAGTCTTTATTTGGAAATCAACAGCTTTTTTCCCCTCCATTTCTGCAGGTCACAAAAAAGACCTTATTTTCAAGAAATTCCTGTGCTGCTGGGGAAAAAAAAAACAAATACCTGCCACATGTAAACAGTGCAACAGAGAGACGCAAGGCCTGGTAGCCTGAATGAAGCAGTATTATGAAAAATGCTTCTCAGAAGGCAATAAATTTGAAAATGGCAATGTGGACATGTCCAAGCCATCTCGATGAACTGGTTAGTAAACATAATTTTTGAACCATTCTTAAGGATAAGTTAATAAACACGACCAAAGTCTAGCAAGACAACATAAATGAAGACAGCTTGGTTCATTTACGTAACAAATTCTACTTTCCATCTTGTTCAAAACAAACATTTCACCGATGCAGTTTAGTCATTTCAACCAGATTACACTCCACCCAGTTGAGCAGACATTGCTGGAAGGCTTCTGGATACAGTGTATGACAGGGACTGGCAATTATTTCAGGCGGAGGGCAACTTATTGAGTTTTGGCAAGCTGGCAAGGGCCACATGGGTAGCCATGCCCCTTGATCACCATCTTGTGACTAGAAGTCCCTCTCCTTGCCCCCTGAAGTACTCCTTTTAGCAGGGAGTTTTGCCATGTTAGAACCAGAAAAATACCAAATTACGTTCTAAAAATTGAATGTTCTACAACATTCATTAATTTGATTTAAAAAATATTCATAGATTGTTAGGGGCTGGAAGGGACCTTGCAGGTCATAGGGTCAAGCCTCCCCACCCCCAACTCTAGGCAGGAAGACAACTGGGGTTAGGTGACTCTCTAGTCTCCTCTTGAAAAACCTCCAGGGTGGTGACTGCACCACCTCTGGGGGGAGTTATTCCACAGTCTGGACACCCTGACTGTGAAGGAGTTTTTCCTGGTATTAAGCCTGAAGCAGGCTTCCAGGAGTTTGTATCCATTGGTCCTGGTCTTCCCTGGGGATGCCCTAGTGAACAGTTGTTCACCGAGCTCCTGATGCACTCCTCTGATATAGCAGTAAGCCGCTATCAAGTCCCCTCTTAGCCTTCTCTTCTTTAGGCTAAAGAGTTCCAGGTCCCTCAGCCTTTCCTTGTATGGCTTGCCTTGCAAGTCCCTGATCATATGGGTGGCTCTTTTCTGGACCCTCTCAAGTTTTTCTACGTCCTTATTGTAGTGCACTGCCCAGAACTGGACACAGTACTCCAACCGCAGTCTCACCAGTGTTGAGTACAGCGGAAGTATCACTTCCTTAGTTTTACATGAGATGCATAGGTTGATGCATGCCAGCATGTTGCTTGCCCTGCTGACCACCACCGCACACTGATGACTCATATTCATACGATGGTCAATCATTACCCCTAGGTCCCTTTTGGCTGTGGTGCAAGTCAAACTGTCACCACCAAACCTGTATGTATATTGAGGGTGGTTTGTCCCCCATGGAGCACCTTACAGTTGGAAATGTTAAGCTTCGTCTGGTTCTGGTCTGCCCAACTCTCGAGCCTGTCCAGGTCTGCTTGTATCTGCAACCTATCTTCTAGCATGACCACACTGCCCCATAACTTGGTGTCATCCGCGAACTTGGCCAGCAAGCTTTTCACTCTCCCATCCAAAACATTGATGAGGGGCACCACTGGCCTCTTAGCAACAGGACAACACAGATCCCTTAATGAGAATTCTCTGGGTCCTACCCTGTAGCCAGCTTCCCACCCATGAAACCATCAGGCAGCTAAGCCCACAATCTTCCAGTTTTCCCACGAGGATATCATGGGATACTAAATCAAAAGCCTTTTGGAAGTCTAGATATATAACGTCTAACACATCTCCTGTGTGCAGGTAGAGATAGACCTGGCCGTAGAAGGAGATGAGATTGGTAAGACAACACCAACCAGCAACAAAGCTATGCTGACTGTCATTCAGAATCTTACCTTCTGTGAGCATATTGCACATAGATTTTTTAATGAGCTTTTCCAGGATTTTCCCTGGGATGGAAGTTAGGCTGACTGGCCTATAGTTGCCTTTTTGAACGTCTGTCCCTAGCCAGGAAATCCAATGAAGGGGGGGATTAAGTCAACTGTCACAGCATTCAGCTCTTCTGCAAAAGGTTTGAGAAATATCATATTTACTCAAATATAAGACCCTGTTTACAAGACAACCCCCTCCCAGTAATTACTTTCTATATATCCTATATATTAGAATCTAATTAATGGAAGTTTGCCTTGATTTCTCCCTCTCCTAGTTCTTCATAAGTTGGGGGGGGTCAGGTGGCCCCCTCACCCTCTGCTCCCCCCCTTAGTGTCAGACCCTTCTTCCCCCGAGTGCATGGAAGTGAGGGGCAAATTTGAAAACATGAACAGATAAATTGATTTTTTAACTAAGACAAGTTTTAGCAGAGGCATTCTGCAAACATCACACCTTTAAGCAACACTTTTGTACCTATTTATATAAAGCACAATTTTTTTTAAAATACATGTTAATATTCCAAGCCAAATTAGCCAAATCAACTCCAAGTCCATGAGTCATTCCAGAACCATATATGGCCCTACTACTGGCAAACATCCTCCACCCCCCATCTGAAGCTTCAGGCATTTCTAAATCCTTTGATGGGCATCATACTTGCAGGCCCAAGCCTGGAGGCTTGGGGTTCAGATGCTCCCACATTTTGCTTGCCCTCAGCCATACAGCTTCAGAAGCAAGCTAGGGAAAAGTCTCCCCTTTCCATAAAGTGGGCATAAAGTCAAGTCCTTCCCACTCCAGCAGCTAACTGGGAGGTTTACTACACATTACCTTTGCAAGTACTATCCCCATGCCAGTAAACTCATCTTCCTTTGATGCAACTAGGAAAAACCACCTCAGCAGTCATGGTGTTTCCAAACACTATGCTTGATCTGAGCTGAAAGACCACAAACTACACATGATATTAAACCAAAGCCAAAAGGCTCATGCTTTACTATCTAGCTCATTGGGCTAGGCCCCAACCAAATCAATACTGTTTAAGCCATGGTGACCCCACAGCTCAGCACTACTTAGTATGTGCATGTACTCTAGGTACCCCCCATAAAGGATACATGGACTAATTAGCACCCCCCTCCCCCCATGACTGGAACTGGGCTTACTTGTCAAGAGTCCCAAGATCCTCCAAAACATTTATATGCAGATGAGGTGCAGGGCAACCTGCTCCAGCCCCACCTTACAGAGGTTGGAGCCACACTAATCATATGAGACAGACAGCGAGTACGTAACAGAGAGATTCTGGGTGGTCCCATTTGGTCATGTTTGCCACACATTTAAGGTTGGTGAAGAAACAGGAATAATTGGAAATGGGGACGAAAGCCACAGCTCAACTGTCAGAGCAAAGAATAAGTTGAAATGTATGCAATGTAGTGGATCACCATGACTTGAGAGTCAGTGCCTAGGGGGAATAAGCACAAGGAGCACTACTATATGTCATTCAGACAGATTGCACTAATCTATCCTTGTGGCAGGTTCTTATCGAGATTGAAAAACTGATGTATAAAAGGCAGAGTAAGGGATCAACAGAATGTCAGGGTATAAGGAGTAGGAGGTAGGAGACCTAAAACTCAAAACAATGGCAGCTGTAGCAAGTGAACATGAGATCAGCAGGTTGGCCCACTAGGAGTGCATGGTGGGAAAACATGGAAGGGGCACTGAGAAAAGCTGGAGAGGAGTGGAGGCTACAGATAAAGACAACTTTTACTGGCAATGGAAGGCAACCAGGATCAACAATAAACAGTTATGATTCCCTAAAAAGGATACTGTTTGAGATTGTGGAGGTACAAGCAATGCAGCTCACCAGCCTGATTGCTTCCTCAAACCAAAAGACTTGGGAATTTATTTACCGGGGTGGAGAAGGATCTAAGAACTTTTGGAAGAAATATATAGAGAAACACAGCAAGGAAGAATTAAGAGGGATGACGTTCATAGTAGGGGACAGAGTGATAGTCAAGAAAGAGTGATTGTAATTTGAATGTGCACAGATTTACTAGAGGCAGGAGACCTAGAAAGATGGAAAAGTACATTCAAAGAGCAATGTCAGTAGAAAAAGTAAGGGACAAATATGGTATCTGGACAGGATCTTGGAGGGCACAAGTAGTGCTACAAGCAGGCAAGTGGAGCCCAGGTAGGTTGCTGCACCTCCTGTCAGTGATCCAGGATCAGGGCACACCAGGGTTTTATAATGTACCAAGGGCAAACAAAATAGTGCAGCAAATGTAAAAAGATGGGGCAGGGCCCGTATTTGCACACTGTCCCCTCACAGTGTACTACATATGTGAAGGGATAGGGCACAGAGGAGCAGCATAGTGTCAAGAGTCCCTAAAATGCACTGTTTGTAAGGGAGAGGAATACTTGTATCATAGTTGTCCCAAAGCCTTTGCAAATATAGTCAGACCCCCTCAAGAACAGCAAAACCCAGAGGAAGAAAAGGGGGGGGGGAGGAGTCAGACACTCAGGTAGAAGTGACAGAAGAAACCTCACAGGAAGGCGAAACAGAGGAGAGGGGTGAACTTTCTGTGATTGATGCAGCGTAGGAGAAAAAGAGATGGAATGGAAGGGGAGGAAGGAAAAGCAAACAGCTCAGACATGGAGGCAGGGGTGGGAAAGAATGAAAACACCTACAGATAACAGAAGTGGAGCTGTAAGGAGGGGTGCACCAATAATGATTTTCTTGTCCGATACCAATATGCCTGGTGAATAAATCGGCTATCAGCCGATACCAATCTGATAACCAATTTACAGCAATGCAGCCAGGCAGCATGGAGAGCAGTGCCCTGCAGGTAAGCCTGTGAAGAGGAAGGGAAGGGACATGGGGGTTGCAAATCAAGGCCCCCACAGTGAGGGAGGGAGTGGGGCAGAGGTCAGGGCTGGGGGCACTATCTAGCCAGGGCAGTGAATGGGACCCTGGGGCTGGGACAGGGAACAGGCCAGAGCTGCAGGGATCAGCATCCCAGCACTTAAAGATGGTGGGGTGAGGGAAAGGAAAGTGTTGCTTGAACTAATGCTCATCCAATGAGCTTTTCATTCAAGCACTGCCACCACCATTTTTAAGTGCAGGGATGTTTCTAACTGGAGCCGAGCAGAGCAAGGGCAGAGACAAGCTGTCTGCTGCAGGCTCAGGGCTCTCCACCCTGCTGCCTTTGCTCTGGAAGCCATGTGCTGGCCTCGCATCCCCTGCCCAACTGGCAGCAGGAGACACAAGTTGTTACCACTATGGCTACTGGATGGCCAGGAGACGTGAGGCCAGTGGACAGCTCCCGGGCCAAAGGCAGCAGGGCAGAGAGTCCCAAGCCCACAGCAGGCAGCCTGCATCCACCCTTGCATAAATCCAGGGGGGCACATGCACCCCATGTCTCTCCTAGGGGTGTGCAAAGCAGTGGGGAGCCTCCTCCCCCCCCCCCCCCCCCCCCCCC
>NW_005843014.1:448463-451589 GCF_000455745.1 Alligator sinensis
TGATGGCTTCGTCACACTGCCAACTCATGTTCATCTTGGTGTCTCTGCTAGGACTCCAAGATCCCTTTCCACTTCCGTGCCACCCAGCAGGTCATTCCCTAGGCTGTAGGTGTGCTGGACATTTTTCCTCCCTAGGTGCAGCACTTTGCATTTCTCCTTGTTGAATTGCATTCTGTTGTTTTCTGCCCACTTGTCTGACCTGTCCAGGTCTGCTTGCAGCTGTTCCCTGGCTTCCGGCGTGTCCTCATCTCCCCACAGTTTTGTGTCATCTGCAAACTTGGACAGAGTACATTTCACTCCCTCGTCCAAGTCGCTGATGAAGACATTAAAGAGTATCAGTCCAAGGACCGAGCCCTGCGGGACCCCACTGCCCACACCCTTCCAGGTCAATACCAACCCATCCACCACGACTCTCTGGGTGCGACCCTCCAGCCAATTCACCACCCACCGGACTGTGTAGTCATCCAAGTCACAGCCTCTTAACTTGTTCACCAGTATGGGGTGGGATACCATATCAAAGGCCTTCCTTCCATTGTTTTTTAGATATATAGGGAGTAAAAGGATAGGGTGCTCTCCCCTATCCTGGGGGTCTTCAAGGGAAGGTTAGATAAGCATCTAGCTGGGGTCATCTAGACCCAGCACTCTTTCCTGCCTATGCAGGGGGTCAGACTCGATGATCTATTGAGATCCCTTCCAACCCTAACATCTATGAATCTATGCCCAAAACCCAGCCAGACCTGAAAAGCAACAAACAGTATCAAGAGCAGTGTGTCCTGGTCTCAGTGGGATGACTCTTGGAATTCTTCAGAGACAATTAAGGGCAAACAGCATTAACACAAAGGGATAAATTTAAAAAGAGGACAAGCGCTGATAGCTCTATGACCATGAAATCAAGCATTTAATTCTGCTCTACTTTTCATATTTAAATCACAAGTAGCTCCTCAATGCCATTGTTATGTAGGTAAAGTACTAAATACCCTTTGAAGGATGGACCAGTAGTTAAAATACTCATCTAGTACTTGTGGTTGAGCAGATCTCAAGCTTCCTATATCACCTCGGACAGGACCCACAGATTTTGAGTCAGTTCTCCATCTGTACAGTGGGGATATTAATATTTACCTGCCTCAAAGGGATTTTATAAGGATAAATATGTTAAAGATTGTAGCACGCAGGTACTACAGTAAAAGTTGTCTCTGTGGTTAATTGCATTCAATTGTGATCTCCAGATATTCTCTTCCAAATCCTCTAAAAATGTTTGTCTAATTTTTAAAGACAACAGAACCATACTTAGGTACAACTATTTCAATGGGCTACAATACAGCCTCTGACTTCACTATTCATTCCATCCAGGAAGAGCACACATCAACTGCAGATGCTTCCTCAGCCTGAGGTGGTATTTTTACCCATAAGCTTGCAAAGAAGAATTTTTCCAACTTTTTGAGTTGGTCTTATAAAAGATATCAGATTTACCCAAAGAACTTGGTTGTCCTTCTACAACAAGCACCACCAGAAATTAAGTTATTCAGAACACTTAAGGCTACAGGTACAAGAATCAGAGTCACTACAAAAACAAAAAATGAAGTATTGCCTGCCTACATGCTGTTGAGTTGTCCCAGATGTTGCTTGAAGATACAATGAAGAGAATGAGATAAATCCCGATCTACATTCCACCTGCTTTCCTTTGGACTAGTAGACTACAGGTTTGTTTTTGTTTTAGGTTTAGTGTCCAACTTGGCCTTTTGCTTAGTTCTTACCCTGCTTAGCAGGGCCAGGGATCCAACCTAAGTTTAGATGGCCCCTGTGAAGAAATCCCCCTCTGTCTATCCCTACACTGGGTCATTCCAGCTGCACCCTGTCTCTCTTTCACTTGCTGGCTATTTGGTCCTGGCTGGTCAACCAGGTGACCTGGCCAAATAAATTCCTGAGGGGAGGGGGAAGGGCTCTCTTCCTGCTTCAGCAGCATGTCTGAAACAGCCACAAGCCTCCAAGCACTGCCTGAATGAAAGTAAGACCTGGAAACTAGCTAGTAGGTTAGAACTAAGTTATGTAGCAGTGTCTTAAAAGGGTCACCATACCCAATATCTGTAAAGGCTCAACTTATTTTGGTTTGCTCAAAGTGTATTTCTGACTCCTTTGTTCTACCCCTCAGCCCTCACTCTCTCCCTCTGATAAATAAAGGTTTCAGGTTACAGCATGACCAGCTGTTTCACTGTGCAAGGCGTTGAGCTGAGACCTTGCTCCCAGCCTGGACAGCAAAGCTAGACTATTTATGTTTCCTCTCAGTCAAAACTGAGGTTACCCTGGGAAGCTTCAGGCTAAAAGAGGCTCCCAGAAATATTACCAGTGGGCAAACCACCTCCAGGACTTGCAGGGTCTGCATACCCCAGGTTGCACAGAGCCCTAACAGAAACCAGTGCCCGGGTGGTAGCAGCATTACCCCAGGCTTGCAGGTGTTCTCCAGGAAGGGGGTTGGCCAGCCAGCCATATGCTTCCCAGGGGAGACTCCTAAAGCGTGGTTTTGGGCCTGGCACAGTGAGGTGGGTGGCTCTGTGTACTAGTGGCCCCTACTGTGCCGAGAGAGTCCATACTACTGTGTCTTATAGCACATGGCCTACAGCATATAGATCAGTGATGTGGAAAGCATCACATTCACCCGCTTTGGACACGCAGTCCAAATGACTAGGAAGCCTTTTACAAATAGGTCAACACGAGGTCGTCTCCAACAAGAGCATGCAATGAGACAAAAATTCACATCTCTGGAGCCTAAGGCCATTGCTACACATTCAAATTAAACCTAAATAGAAAACATCTATAGAGTTGTTACATATTTTCAAGCACTAACTTTGTAGCCAACTGGCTCTTTTTATAACTGGATAGCCATTTTTATCATGTGACTAGGAGGTGTAGGATACATTGGTCCAATATCAGATCGGTACTGATATAAAGAAAATTGGCTGCATCAGAAGTCGGCCTGATGCAGCCAATCATTTGGACGATAAATGCTATGCGCGCGTACAGCCGCACAGCAGCATGCAGGCAGCCAGGAGCACAGCCCAGAAACTTGGAGAGCTGCCTCAAGCTAGTAAGTCCATTCTGATGGAAGGCAAGAAAAGGGTTGGGGGCGGG
>NW_005843014.1:451620-452402 GCF_000455745.1 Alligator sinensis
CAGGAGTAGGCACTGCCCAGCCAGGTGGGGTGGGCTGGGGTGGCTCCTACCGCTGTGCGCTCCCCAG
This sequence comes from Alligator sinensis, assembly GCF_000455745.1. Classification (NCBI taxonomy): domain Eukaryota; kingdom Metazoa; phylum Chordata; order Crocodylia; family Alligatoridae; genus Alligator; species Alligator sinensis. Next base: position 451,688 of record NW_005843014.1, read on the forward strand.
GAGGACTGGGGGAAGAAATGTGTGCCCCTGGATCTGCACAGGGCAGACAGGCTGGAGCTGGGGCTGTGCTGGGCTCTTTTGCGCGGGGACAGGGCTCTTGGCAGATGGATACAGCATTGGGAGGGGGGCTACAGAGATCCAGAGAGGTGACGCTTCCCATCTATGCGGCACTGGTCAGGCCACAGTTGGAGTACTGTGTCCAGTTTCGGGCACCACACTTCAAGAGGGATGCAGAGAATCTTGAGAGAGCTCAGAGGAGGGCCACTCGTATGGTCAGAGGCCTACAGGCAAGGCCCTACAGAGAGAGACTGAAGGACACAGATCTCTTCACCCTTCACAAGAGAAGGCTGATGGGTGATCTTGTGGCTGCCTATAAATTCATCAAGGGAAGGCAGGGAATAGATTCTCTATTTACTAGAGCACCCCCTGGAGTTACTAGGAACAATGGCCAGAAGTTGACAGAGAGCAGATTTAGATTGGATTTTAGAAAGAACTTCTTTCACAGTAAGGGTTGCCAGAATCTGGAATGGGCTTCCAAGGGAGGTGGTGCTCTCCCCTACCCTGGGGGTCTTCAGGAAGAAAATGGACAAGCACCTAGCTAGGATCGTCTAACCCCATCGCTCTTTCCTGCCCAGGGCAAGGGGTCAGACTTGATGACCTACTGAGGTCCCTTCTGACCCTAACATCTATGAATCTATCAATCTATGAAATCACC
>NW_005843014.1:452531-466729 GCF_000455745.1 Alligator sinensis
CCGGCGGCTGGGGGGGGCGTGTGGGGGGGGGGGGGGCCCCGCGGCATGTGTGCACAGGCACTACAGCAAAATTCAGGGTAGCTGCAGCCCCTTCCATAGCCCCCCCAGAAGAGCCCAACACAGCCCTGGCTCCAGCCCACAGCTGCAGCGCACCCGCCTGCCCCAATCAGATCCAGGGGCACATGCCCACCCTCCTGGCATGCAAGCAGAAGCCAGAACTGTCCACCGCTCCCTCTAGCCATGGCTCCGTCCTATACCCCACCCTGGCCCCTCCCTCTCTTACTGTGGGGGGCATTTATCTGCCCACCCCCACACCCCTTCCCTCCCCCCTCCCTTTCTACCACAAAAGACTTACCAGCTGCATGCAGCTGTACAGGAAATCAGACCAGTATTGGCTGATATGCCTTCTTAAAAAAGAAAATTGGCTATTGGTATCAGCCCCCAAAATCTCTATCAGCACACCCCTAGTAATTACTTTGCACATGGGGCTAGTATAATTATACTGCACAATTAACTGTGTAAGGCCCCCTCTACACATTCCAGGTATTACACAATTAACTGGTTAACTGCACAATTACCTTAAGACCAGCTACATATGCAAAGTATGTGCACAATAAAAAGCTGCAACCAGCTATGAAGTTAGAGCTCAAAATGTGTACCAACTTTATAGCTGGTTGCTATTGAGCTTTAATTTGTACATGTAGTAGGGTCTCCCCTGCAGCCAGTAGCCCCATCAGCTCCCAACCACAGGAGTACACCTTGCCCAGTATGAAAACCCCAAGCCCTGGGGATCACAGCTGCTGTGTGAAACCCCCAGTCCACAAAAGGCTCTCAAGTCTGGCTCCTCACCCACAGCAGGGACCAAGAAACCCTACAGCTGATGAAGCTCCTGGTCCCAGCTGCATGTCACAAGCAGCTGGTAAGAGGAACCTCGTCAGTTGTGGGGCTCTCATATGGAGCTACATGTGGCTCTGGCAACTGGGAACCCCATCACCAGAGAGCTCCCAGCTATGGGAGTCTGCTTCTTGCCAGTACAAGGGGAGCCCAGGATCGGGCATCCCCTGCATCAGCAATATGGCACGATTGGATCTCATGTGCAATCCCACAGCCATGCCTCCTGTCATGCACATGTAGCATGGCAGGAAGCGCAACTGTGTGGATCATGCATTAGACCCCAATCATACTTTTTACCTGCATGTGCAGAGGGGACCCAATATATATATTGGGTCCCCTCAATGCATATATATCATGTAGCAGAGGCCTATGAAAGATATAAACTCACTAACACCCTTTCTCCTTGACCTTACTCTAAATACAAATCACGGTGTCACTAACACCACCAATCCAAGAGGCTCCCAAACAAGAAAAAATTGGTTCAATGTGGAAGACAACTTGAGCGAGCAACCATGAAAGAATAGGTCAAGATTCTAAGGCAGCAAAATAGAGACATGGATTTCAGAAAATAAGACTAATAGACTTGGCTTCTTTACTATTCATTCCATCCAGGAAGAGCACACACCAACTACAGATGCCGCCTCAGCCTGACAAAGGGTATTTAATCTGAAAGCTTGCAAAGAATTTTTCCAACTGAGTTGGTCTAGTAAAAGATATCAGATTTACCCAAAGAACCTTGTCTGCTTACGTCCTTAGACCAACACGGCTACAACCTATACCCCTGTTAACAGACTCAAGGAAATGATGGGCAGGATATCCTGGGAGACAAGGCGTAGGGGAAAAGGATTCCACAAGAGCTGGCTGTACGTTAAGTAGACAATATGAAGGGCACAAGAGCTAGCTATTTCTGTACAAAGGAAGGATAGGGAGAGACCACCACAGCTAAACAGCAAACCCTTCAGTGATCTGAAATCCAGAAAGGACCCCTATAAAAAAAGTGAAAACTGCACCACATTACCTGGTAAGACTATCACATGGGCATGCTTGTAAGTAAGAGCCCACTCTAGTTTCATAGTTGGTAGGGTCGGAAGGGACCTGAGCAGATCAAGTCTGACCCCCTGCCACGGCAGGAAAATGTACTGGGGTCAAACGACCCCAGCAAGGTGTTCATCTACCCTCCTCTTAAAAAGACCCCCAAGGTAGGAGCCACCACCACTTCGCTTGGAAGTTGGTTCCAGGTCCTAGCCGCCCTGAGAGTGAAGTAGCGCCTCCTGATGTCTAGTCTGAATCTACCCTCTGCCAGCTTGTGACCGTTATTTCTAGTCACTCCTGGTAGTGCTCGGGGGAACAGGGACTCCCCCAATGCCTGCTGGTCCCCTCTGACTAGTTTGAAACAGGCCATTAGATACCCCCTCAGCCTTCTCTTGTGGAGGCTGAACAGGTTCAGGTCCCCCGAGCAAAGAAAGGTCAGCAACATGCAGTCAACAAAGCCACTAGAGCAAAGAAAGGTCAGTTACTCTAGTAAATCTGGGCAAACTGAATCTGAAGCCTCCCTGCTGCCCTGACAAGAACAGGGATACACCCAAATCCCCAGACTGGGCAGGACAGCAGCTATAGCAAGAAGCCTTGTAAAAAACCATGAGCAGCTATTGACAGACCACTGGACAAGACCCTGGGCTGGATGTAAAGTGACCTACCTAAAAAGTTTGTGATAGTTTCTGTTCATACAATTCTCAAAATCATCATTAGCGGCCAAGAGCTGATGAAAGGCATGAAATGAGGATGACCATTCAAAGCTTGAAACAATGAATGGACACATCAAGATGGGGAAAGCCAACCAACCTTCAACTCAATTTCTTCTTTCACACTACGAAATAATGGGAGCAGAAAACCCTTCCTCTGAATTTAGAAGGACTATTTCTGCAGCTCTAAGTTGTATTACAATATTCACTTCCCATTCCAAAAGTCTCCTACAAGAGATCCCTGGAGAGCTCAAGGAAAGAAGACAGATACAGACTGAAACTGGATAGGACACATCAAGAAGTAGGCCCACAATGTTCAGGCCCAGGAAAGTATAAAAAGAGAGACTCCCTGAGCGACCAAGGAGCAAGCAAACAAACACAGCATATAGGGCAGTTTGCAAACAGTTCACCGGGAGCAAGAGGAAGACGAGGAAGAGAAGACTCAGGCACCATATACTGCTCCTGGAAGAAGTGAGCCAGGTCTTTTTCTCTGCGTTTGGCTTGATGAGTGTTTATTTGGTTGGCTGTGGGTTTGGGCATGTGTTCTAAGTACCTGGGAGTGCTGCTAGTCAAGCAATTGCTCCCCATGTCTGACAGCAACCCTAACAAGGGGTGAAGCCGGTCCAGGCCCAGGAGAATATAAAAGGAAAACTCCCCAAGTGACCTGCAAATAGGGCAGGTTGCAAGCAGTTTACAAGTCAGCTTGCTGCCCCCTTTTTGACGGGGAGCCTTTAAGGTAAGTTATTGCTTTAATTAAGCATAACAAACCTAGATATTCAGTATAAGCAACTAAAACTCAGCAGTTAGATCAATACTCAAGTCCCTTGTTTAACTAGAGACCAGAGTTGGGAAGGGAATTCACCTGGAAACTCTCTCCCCTTCCTTCACTGTAAGCTTGGTAAGAGGAAGCAGGTTACAGGGAATAGAAACTAAGGAGCAGCAAACAAACCAGCTTTCAGGGGAGTTTGCTACAAAAGTTATGCTTGGAGAAAGGAACAGAAAAGGGTAAGAGACAGCTGGAGGACACTGCACAAGGCCAGAGCCACTGCACTGCCAGCTCTTCCTCTGCTTGCACCCACAAGGTATCTGTCCAGGCAGGACCACTCACTGGTAAGGCTTCCACCCAGGTCCTGGTTTGGCACTGCAGGGGACTGCAGCTTGCAGGTTCCTTCCAGTGACAGCCAGGTGGGGGGAGTGCAATGTGAGCAGCATCTCTTAGTGGTGTCCCTCAGGAAGTAGGCAAGAGTCACAGGAGGAGGTGGCAAGGGTCTGAAGTATCCTCAGCCACGAAGAGTTAATCAATTCAGTGCTGAAGGAGACCTCTATGACTGCGGAAGGACTACCAGAGCAATGCTGGAGAAGAGGACTTGGACTCCTATGAAGGTGGAAGCTGGAAGCTTGGGGCCTCTGGCAGCAAGAAGTCTTCACCCCCACCTATAGTGGTTTAGCTGGAAAACAGACATGGGACCCTAGGAATAGAGGAGAAGGAGCATGTTCTGTCAGGGGAACAGACCAGGCTAGGCCTCCAAGTTTGGGAGGATTGAGAGCACTGCCACCAAGAGAAACCAACGGGCGGTGGTGGCTGGCAGCTCCCTTCTGAGGGGCACAGAAGCTTCTGGGACAGCAGAGGCATCCTTCTGCCAGCCTGACTTGTTGTCTTGGGAGGTCTCCCTAAACCCAGATCCAAGATGTCACTAAAGGATTGCCAAGAATCATCTGACCCTCTGCTGCTCATTCATGTGGTCATCTATGATACTGCCTGTGCAAATAAAAAATAACTAGAGTTCTGGGTACAAGGCTAAGGAACAGGATAGAGACTCAGGTGGTGTTCCCCTGGATCCTTCTGTTCAAGGGGAAGGCCCCGGGCAGGAACGGACAAATCCTGAATATCAAAGCATGACTACACAGATGGTGTCATCAGCAGGGCTCAGGTTTCTTCAACCATGGGATGTTGTTCCAAAAAATAAATAAATAAATAAAAAATAAATAAATAAAAAATAAAAAATGCTAAGAAGAGACAGGGTCCACCTAATGAAGAGAGGGAAGAACTTCTTTGCAGGCAGGCTTATTACCTAGTGAGGAGAGATTTAAAACTAGGTGCACCAGATGTAGGCTAAACCCTGAAGTAAGTGACAAAGCACGCATGGCACAGGCGTTCCCTGGGGACAAGTAGCTGCAGAACAAGATGTGCCGCTGTTAATCGTCTCCGGGGGAACCAAACATCCACACATGTCTGGACGCGCCCAAGAAGTCTACAGGCCAACCAGGTGTAAGGCACTCCTGGATTTGGTTCTGGCCCAAGGGGATGATCTAGTGAGTAACCTGAGGATTGAAGGGAAGCTGGTCAATAGTGACCATGAGATAGTCACCTTCTCCATCCACTGTAAGACAGGGAAATTAGTCAGTAAGGAAGAAATCCTTGATTTTAGGAAGCTGGGTTTTTGGTTGTAGCTGTGTTGATCTAAGGACATAGGCAGGCAAGGTTCTTTGAGTAGATGTGATATCTTTTATTAGACCAACTGAGTAGTTGGAAAAAAGTTCTTGGCAAGCTTTCAGGCGCAGTCAGCCTTCTTCAGGCATAGGGAGTCTCAGAACAGCAGACTCCCTGTGCCTGCAGGGTGACTGCACCCAAAAGCTTGCCAAGAACTTTTTTCCAACTACTCAGTTGGTCTAATAAAAGATATCACATCTACTCAAAGAACCTTGCCTGACTTGATTTTAGGAAAGCTGACCTCCACAAGCTTAGGAGACTGGTTGCCGAGGCCCTGTGGGACCATGTTCTGATGGGAAAGGGAGTCCAGGAAGAGTGGTCATTCCTCAAGGATGCGATCCTTGGAACACAAAGGAAGTCCATTCCCTTTCAAAAGAAAGGCAGCAAAAGGGCTGGGAGACCCCTTTGGCTCAATAGGGAAGTCATGGATCTCCTGAAATTGAAAAGAGGTTATATGGGATGGAAGTCAGGAATTACTACCATGGAGGAGTGCACAGCAATAGCCTGCCTTTGCTTTTCTAAATTCAAACTGGTAGGCGGAAATCAAGAAAAATAAAATGTTGTTCTTTTGATACATAGGAAGTCAGAGAAAAAAAAAAAAAAAGGGAAACATAGGGCCCCTGCTGAATGAAATGGGACAGCTGATAACCAACATTCAGGAGAAAACCGAACTCCTAAGCTAATAATTTGAATCAGTATTCCACCAGTCCAAAGGTGTGAGCCTGCTTGACAAGATACAACATGATCAAGGTGGGGGTGATACCTTTCCATAGTTGGCAAAGACTTTATAAGAGAATATCTCAAGAGGCTGGATGTCAGCAGGACCAGATGAACTACACCCAAGAGTGCTGAAAGAATTGGCCAACATTATTGTGTGACCTATGGCAAAGCTATTTGAGGAATCGTGGTGCTCAGGAGAGATCCCAGAAGACTAGAAGAGGGTCAATGTGGTGCTTATCTTCAAGAAAGGGAGAAAAGAGGATCAATCAATTTGACCTCAATCCCTGGAAAAATGTAATCAAAGAATCCATTATTGATAGGCTAACTGAAGGCAGTATTCTAAACAACAGCCAACATGGCTTTGTTGCAGGCAGGTCATGCTTGACCAACCTCATTTCCTTTTGCGATCAGGTAACTTGCCACCTGGAAAAGGGAAATGAGGCTGATATCATATACTTGGATTTCAAAAGGCCTCTGACTTAATCTTCTACAATGTCCTCATGGTAAAATTAGGAAAATGCAGCCTCGGCTACTTTAGTGTGGTGGCCAGGTAACTGACTCCGAGGTAGGACCCAAAGAGCATTAATAGATGGAACTGAGTCAACACTGCAGCAGGTGACCAGTGGCATCCCTCAGGGTTCAGTACTTTGAACAGTGTGTTTCAACGTGTTCGTCAATGATTTGTATTCAGGTGTTAAAAAAGTGTCCTGGAAAGTCTGTAGATAACACCAAATTATGGAGGAGTGTGGTCACACTTGGGAACAGGCTGGAGATACAGGCTGACCTGAACAGGCTCGTAAGGTAGGCAGATCAAAAACTGAAGATGTTTAACACGAAGAAATGTAAAGTGCTGCATCTGGGGAGAAATAATCTGCAACACACTTACAGGCTTGGTGGCACTACTCTTGCCAGCACCACAACTGAAAGATCTTGGGGTCATGACAGACCACAGAAGGAATATGATCCACCAACGTGATGCCATAGCTGGCAGAGTGAACAAAACACTGATAAGCAGCTACTGATAACATCCTTCGTCTTGCTTGCTTGTATCTTCCCACTTGACTCCGCCTTGGTGAGGCTGCAGCTGGAGTACTGTGTCCAATTCTGGGTGCCACACTTCAGGAAGGATGTGGAGAAGGTTGAGAGAATCCAAAGGAGGGCCACACACACATTAGAGGTCTAGAGAGCAGGTCATATGAGAGGCTGAAAGACATGGGACTGTTCAGCCTGGAAAAAAGACAACTTAGAGGGGAATTGTATGGCCCTTATATACTTATAGGCTGCCACCATCAGGGCCTGGGGGAGCATCTGTTCACCAAGACACCCCAGGGGAAGATAAGAACCAATGGCCACAAACTGCTTGAAGATTGCTTCAGACTGGACATAAGAAGAATCTTTACAATTTGAGTGCCTAGGGTCTGGAACCGACTCCCCCCCCCCCCCCGGGGGTGAAAACAAATTCAACTACCCTGGAAATCTTTAAGAAACATCTTGACACGCACCTTCCTGAGGTCATCAGACCCCAGCAGTCTTTCTTACTCAAGTGCAGGGGGGCTGGACCTGATGATCTTGTGAGGTCCCTTCCAGCCTCTAACATCTATGAAAGTGCAGAAGCAGGTAACCCAAAGGAAGCACAAGTAGGAGGGAACATCAGGGGGGCTCTCTCATTCTTCCTGAGAAAGCAGGGCGATCTGCTACTTACTTCAGACATCCATAGATGAATGTACAGAGCTCGGGAAATAAACAGAAAGAATTGCAAGTTCTCACACAGTCACAGAACTACAATGTAACTGGAATAAAAAAAGATTTGATGGGATAGCTTGCATGACTGGAGTGCTGATCAGGAGGGCAAGGCAGGGCAGAAGAGGAACAGGAGTTGCTTTTTATGTAAAATGGCTGGAAAATTGCTCAGAGGTACAGTTGTAGCAAACCCCCCCGTTTTTCTTTTCTTTATTTTAAAATGCATTCCCTCCCCTTCCCCAACCATTTCTGACTTTTTCTCTCCCTCTCTATTCCCTACAGGTAAGTATAAATGAGCTCAGACTTAGGATAAGCTTTAAACGTTTTTATTTTGGTAGCAAGTTTTTGGTTTTGGATATCCACCGTTTTATATTGTATAATTATTAGGTTTGTATTGATTCTTACTGTTGTATATTGTATTATTATCATTTTCATATGGATATTGTATGGTTTAGGCCTGTGTTTGTAAGTGAACCAAAGTCATGTCAAGTTTCCATTTTATATGTCAAGCCTCCATCTTCTGTCCTCTGGACATCCCCTGTGTCGCAACTGTATGAGTTACATACCCCTCCCATGTAAATTGGTTCCCAGATGAATGTGTGATTGGGAATGACTGAAATACAATGGTAGCAAGCCTCTACTGAATGGCCTGTAATGACTGGGCCATCACCTAGCATTGATTCACCCAGGAACCACAGACCTAACCCAGGAACAGAGACAAGACCAGCATCTGAAAGACAAAAGACCCTGCAAAACCAGCAACCTCACCATTAGCCAGCAACCTCACCTGCAAAACCAGGTCTCACCATTACAGAGACCCGAAACTGCACATCCCTGCATGAAGCACACATACTCAATACGCCAGGACATGCCTCCTGTCACTAGGGTCACACAAGGACTGCCCCTATAAAAAGGGGCAGTGAAGACAGACCCAGTGGGACGCCCTCTCCATCTGGACCAGCACCATGCCACACCACCTATCCACCCACAGGCCCTGCCAGCAACCCCCCTCTGGACAACATCTACTGGACAAGGACCCTGTTCCAACCTGGATAGGTAGATATTACCTGCACACCACCTCCTACAATTTGGACACTCTCTCTCTCCCTCCTCCTGGACTTCAGTGGACTTCAGCCTCTGCACCAAGCCTCTCTAACCCCTGCTGCCATTGCATGCGTGCGTGCATGCGGATGCAAGGGAACCAATTTGACATTGTGTCACCATCTCCCCTGTTCAATAAAACCACTGTCATTTGCAACCCCGAGTTGGGTCATGTTTTACTGAATCCCAGTCCCTTCCCTATCTTAAATTCCAGACTCATTCTCTCTCTCTCAGCTTCAGTCCCCACCTTCTCTGCTACTTTCCCGATCTCCTCCCAATTTCATCTCTCCTTTTCTGCCACCTCTCAGCCTCCCCTGCTCCTACTGCCTTTTCCCTGTGACTTTCTGCTGCCTTTCTCTGCTTTCCTGCTGCCCTGCCGCTTTTCCTGTGATTTTCTGCTGTCCGTCTCTGTTTTCAGGCTTCCCCCGCACCTTCTGTGATCCTCTGCCCCCCGTGCAGCTTCCCAGCTCCACTTAGCTGTCCTGCAGTTTTGTCCAGCTTCCAGCACCTACTACCACTCCCTGCAACTTCTCTAGCTGACCCAAAGCCATCCTCTGGCTCCCCACACCCAGAGCCCCTCTTTAACACCCACACTTTCACTTAGTCCCATTTTCCCTGTCCCCATCTACCTTTTCAGCTCCCCCGTAGCTTTGGCTCCAGTCCTAGACTCTGTGCCGGCATGCTTCCCGGTTCTGCAGGCTTTGGGCTTGTCTTTTAATCAATTAACATCAATTAACCTAAAGTTACCCCCAAGCCTCAGTTCTTCAGCCCAGGCCCCTGCAGTCTACCGGTTCTTATCCCAGTCCTAGTAACCTCATCTCCCTACACTTCTACTTCCTTACCTTAACCTTTCCCCAGGTATCCCAAGTACACCAAGCACATACATACATATCACAATACCCAACTTAGGAACTCACTTGTGTGTATGTGTAGGCGGGTCATATGTGTGTAAATTAGTGAATACACATATATATACATATATAGAAATCATTGCATGCGTGGGGGGGGGGGATATGAATTAGTAATCCACGTTTAGTAATCCACGTATGTGTACTGGATGTGCAGGTGTTGGTAACTGATTCTGTCTAAATTTGGTGTGTGTAGCGTGTATGGGCTTAAACTGGTGATAGGTGTGCATAAACCTAAACCAGTTATTTTGAACGTGTGTGTGTGTGTGTGTGTGTGTGTGTGTGTGTGTGTGTACATGATATACAAATTAGTAATCTGTGTCTAATTTTTGGGGTGTATAGTGTATGTGTTTGAATTGGTGAGAGGTATGCATGTGCCTAGGCTGGTCTGAATGCGTATGTGCCTGACCTGGTAGCGTGCATGTATATGCACCTGATTTCTGTGTTTGTATTTGTGAAATTGTGTCACGCCCTCCTGTCTAACAGCGCGATATTGAGATCCTGAGAGTTGGCCTGACCCCCCAGGGCAACACAGTATGAAACTGGAGAAAGGCCTGTTGAAAAATCTCTGGATCAGGGTCAGAGGAGAGAGCCACAAGGGTGATGTCATGATAAGTGTCTGCTATAGACCACCAGACCAGGAGGACAAGGTAGATGAGGCTTTGCCCAAACAGCTAGCAGAAGTTTCCCAATCACAGGCCCTGGTTCTCAAGGGGACTTCAAGCCACCCTGCCATCTGATGGAAGGGCAATACAGCAGTACACAGGCAACCCAGGAAGTTTTTGTAGAGAATGATGGGGAAAACTTCCTGTTGCAAGTGTTGGAGGGGCCAGCTAAAGGCCATGCTCTTCTTGATCTACGGCTCACAAACAGGGAAGAATTGATGAAGAACTTGGAAAAGGATGACAACTTGGGCAGCAGCAACCACGAGACGATTGAGTTGAGGATCCTAAGTAAAGGGTGGAAGGAGAGCAGCAGAGTCGAGATCTGGAACTTGAGAAAAACAGACAAACTCACTCAGGGAACTAATAGGCAGGATCCCCTGGGAGGCCAGTCTGAGGGAAAAGGAGAGCTAGCTGTACCTTAAAGAAACCTCACAGAGGGCACAGGAACAAACTATTCCAATGAGCAGGAAGACTAAAAGTATAGTAGAAGACCAGCTTGGCTTAGCATGGAACTTTTCAGTGAGCTAAAACACAAAAAGGAACCTTACAAGAAGTGGAAATTTGGACAAAACTAGGGAGGAGAATAAGAGCAGTGCTTGGGCATGCAGAGATGAAATCAGGAAGCCCAAAGCACAACTGGAGTTGCAGCTAGCAAAGGAAGTGAAGGGTAACAAGAAGGATTTCTACTCGTATGCAAACAAAAAGAGGAAGATAAGGGAAAGTGTGGGACCCCTTACTGAAAGCAACCTAGTGACAGATGATGAAGAAAAGGCTGAAGTACTCAAAGCCTTTTTTAACCTCAGTCTTCACAGGCAAGATCAGCTACCAGACACTGCACCAGGCACCACCGTTTCTGGAGGAGATGAGCAGCAAATAGTAGTGAAAGAACAGGTTAGGGACTATTTAGAAGAGCTGGACATGTATCAAGTCTATAAGGCTGGACACAATTCACCAAAGGGTGCTGAGGAAGTTGGCTGATGCAAGTGTAGAGCCACTGGTCATTATCTTTGAAAACTTATGGAGACCTGGAGGGGTCCCAGATGACTAGAACATGACAGATATAGTGCCCATCTTTAAGAAATGAGAGGAGATCTGGGGAACTACTAACTGCTCACAGCCTCACTTAAGTCCCTGGCAGGTGCGGGGAGCAGAAATTAAAAAATAAAAAATAAATCAAGCAGCAGGTCCTCAAGGAATTCAATTTTAAGCACCTGAAAGGAGAAAAAGGTAATTAAGAGCAGTCAGCTTGGATTTACTGAAGGCAAGTCATGCCTGACCAACCCGATTACCTTCTATGACGAGATGACTGACTGTGGTTATGCGGGAAAAGCAGTGGACATGATACACCTTGACTTTAGCAAGGCTTTTGATACAGGTCTCCCACAACATTTTTGCAAGCAAGCTAAGGATGTCTGGGTTAAATGGACTGTAAGGTGGATAAAAAAAAACTGGTTGGATCATTGGGCTCAAAGGGTAGTAATCAATGGCTTAAAGCTTTTAGTTGGCAGCCGGTATCAAGTGGAGTGCCACATGGGTTGGTTTTCTTCAGTATCTTCATTAATGAACTGAAAGATGAGGTGGACTGCACTATCAGCAAGTCTGCAGATGACACCAAGCTGGGGGGAGTAGTAGATACATGAAAGGTAGGGCTATGAGTCAGAGCGACCTAGACAAATTAGAGGATTGAGCCAAAAGAAGTCTCACGAAGTTCAAAAAGGACAAGTGAGAAGTCCTACATTTTGGACAGAGGAATCCCATGCATTGCTACAGGCTGGGGACTGACTGGCTGAGCAGCAGCTCTGCAGAAAAGGAGCTGGGGGTTACAGTGGACAATAAACTGAACATGAACCAACAGTGTGCCCTTGTTGCCATGAAGGCCAACAGCATATTGAGCTGCATTTGTAAGAGCATTCATTGCTGGTCGAGCGAGGAAATGACTCTTCCCCTCTATTCAGCACTGGTGAGACCACATCTGGAGTACTGTGTTCAGTTTTGGGCCCCCCCCACTACAGAAAGAATCCAGACAAATTGAAAAGATTCCAACAAAGGGCAACGAGAATGGTTAGGTGTCTGGCGCACATGAGTTGTGAGGCGAGGCTGAGGGAATTGGGCTTATTTAGTCTAGATAAAAGAAGATTGAGGGGAGATTTAATAACAGTCTTCACCTACCTGAAGGCTGGTTCCAAAGAGGATGTTCTCAGTGGTGGAAGGTAAGAACAAGGAACAATGGTCTCACATTACAGCAAGGGAAGTTTAGGTTGGATATTAGGGGAAAAAAAACCTCTCACTAGGAGGGTAGTAAAATACTGGAACAGGCTACCCAGAGAGGTTGTGGAATCTCCATCCTTGGGGGTTTTTAAGACCCAAGTATACAAAGCCTTGGCTGGGATGATATAGTTGGGGATAGTTCTGCTTTGTGCAGGGGGTTAGACTAGATCTTCTGAGGTCCCTTCCAATCTTACTTTTCTATGATCACTAGCCTGGGACCTACATGTCCAAGATTATCCTTTTCTATGCTTCTAAAAGAAAACTGACTCCTACAGGAGGAAGGAATTATGTTCTACAGGAGGCTGTAACAGGCTCTTGACCCTTGTATCAAGATTGCCTTGTATCAAGATTGCCTTGTATCAAGGCAAAGCAATTCTGGAACATCTCTCTTATTTACAGATGTTCAAGGTAGTGCTTCTGACACAGTAATGGAAACAATTTCTACACCCGTAGTAGAAATATTTGATGTTGTTGGTGCTTTGTAAAGCAATCAAAGACTTAAATGCAGGGGAGAAAGCATGATCCAGATTTCAGAAAGACCCCTGAAGTAATTCCTTACCTTCCAACAATTGAGGTTGAGAGTGTTAAACACCTGGAGGTGGTTAAATGATTCCATGTGGGGGATTTCCTGACAGGAGACAGCTGAGAGATTTCCTGGAACAGAAGTTCCTACATGGAGAAGAATGAATATGGCCAAGGATGGCCATATTGGAAAAGACAACACATGGGAGGGTATCAGGATAGGTGTACTTTGAAAATTCACTTGCTTTCTGTGCTCCCAATTACTAAATGTCAGCATATAAACTGCAGGAAGTACACAAAAAAGAGGCAAGAAGACAAAGAACCTTTAGTGGATTCAAGAAAAAAGGAAAGTGAATTATACTCATCCAGTACGGAAACATCTTGGTACCGTACAGAATACATCTCACAGGGATGTGTTACACTTACACCAATAGAATCTGCAAGGACAAAACTCCAAAGTGTTTCCTATGCTACTACCTGTAAACAAAAGCAATTTATCTTTTGATGTTAAAGCCATGGATACTCCAATTCAGGGGTGGGCAAAATGCGGCCTGCAGGCTAGATGCAGCCTGCCAGGCCATTTTATCTGGCCTGCAGAGCCCCTAAAAAATTTAGAAAATTAATATTTTTCTGCCCCTGGCTGCCTGTTATGCAGCCCCCAATGGCTTGCCAAACCTCAGTAAGCGGCCCTCCGCCTGAAATAACTGCCCGCCCCACTCCAATTTAATGCATGTGACTATACAGTCCAGAATTTATACACAGAAGACTATTATACATAGCTCAGGGCAAAAGAAGCCCAACCATGGTTTCTCAGAATCCTGCTAGAGCTCAGCAGTACTTATATGATCTACCTCAGGGGTGGGCAATTAAATTTACCTGGTGGGCCACTTAAGTCTTGATGAGCCATCAAGGGCCACACAAAACCTTTCAGAAGGTATCATTTTAACAAGCTATAGATAAAAAAAATAAATCATATACTAAAAATCAAACATGTACTCTAACATGTTTTAATTTCATTTAAAAAACTAATTTTAGTTCATTTTAGTCCTGACATGTTTTTGAGTAGTGTATATAGAGGTGACTGCATAATAGCTCGAAATAAAGTCTTACTCTTGAACACTGTATGCCGGGGGGGGGGGGGGGGGGG
>NW_005843014.1:466760-468621 GCF_000455745.1 Alligator sinensis
GCATGGCAGTGGGCTGTCTGTACACTAGGTCCCAGGAGCTGGCGGGGCGTGGGGTGGGGAGAAGAAAAGAGAGCAGGAGGTGCATGCAGCAAAGTTCACCTGGTCGGTGCAGGTGTAGTCAGCGTCCCTCTCCCCAGTCTCGCCCCATGCAGAGTGCTGCAAGGGCAAACCCCCACCTGCTCCAACCTGGGGCAGCCCATACCATGCTCTTGCCTGCCTCCCCAACAGCTCCAGCCTGGGCCACAGTGCACCAGCTTCCTGGCAGGGCTGCTCCTGGTATAACTGCAGCGGCTTGTGTACTGTTCAGCTCCCCTGCCTCCAATGGCTCCTTCTCTTCCTCCTACTCATGCTGTGCCACCTTCTACCCACTCAGCTGCCCACAGATGGCTGCCCATCATGCGTCTTGGGGGCTGCTCAGCAGCTGGGAGCTGGAGCCCCATGCACTAAAGGGAGGAGCTGCCTGGCTGCAGCTTCCTCCAGCCTGGCTGGGCATGTGGTGTCTGGCAAGCGACCCCCGCAGCCATCACTTTCACACACCACCTGCTGCCCTAAGCAACACAGCAGGGCCAGGAGGAGGAGCCAAGCAGTACCCAGGCAGTTGCAGATGCACAAGGAGCAACCCTGCTGGGAAGCTGTGCATGCTGGCCAGAGCAATCAGGGACGTTGACAGGAGAGTGGCACAGGCTACCCCAGACATAAGCGGGAAGGGCTCAGCCGCATACAGACCACCATGGGGGCAACCACGAACTGGATCCAATCAATTGGCAGGCCAGATCTAGCCTGTGGGCCGTATTTTGCCCATCCCTAATCTAGCTGCACAGACCTAATCCAGCAGGCAGTGGGGTAAGGAGATAAACATATCTGTGTGCAATACTAGTGAGTTTATTATTGGAACAATCCAGTCCATGGAGCCACATCTGACCCACAGGTTCAGAAATTTGACAGTTGGGGAGTAGCAGCCACCAAGTTACCAAAATCCAGACCATGGGACCTGGTCACCCCTGCTACAGCTCAAGTTATGGACTTGTTTATTTGTACCAAGAGTGGCCAAGGCTTAATTTAAGGTGAATCCAGTATTTCCATAACCAAGCTATGCCAGTGGTCCACTAGAAACACTTACAAACTTTCAACTTATTTCTAGCCTAAATTTACCTAGCTTTAAACTTCCTATTGCTGAACCTTATTATGACTCTGCAAAATATAAAGAGCTGTCTATCAAAGTTCTTCCCCATGCTAGCATTTTAACTCACCACAGAAGTTAACCTTTTGACTTTATAAAGTAAATAAACGTAAAAATGCCCACAATTTTTTTGGTACACACGTTTTCCAAGCCTTCACTCTCGTAGAAGAACTGGAAAGACTTCACAGTCTTTCATAGTATACCAGAACAGGGTATAGCATTCCAATAATGAACTCACTAATATTGCACACAAATATGCATATCACTACCTGACATTTTTCTACAATAAGGAAATAAAGTTTGCTCTCTTAGCTATAGTCATGCTGGGAACTCAAATTGTTTGGCTGGTAATCTTCCAAGTATCAGATCGGAACCGATAAAAGGAAAGTTAACGTTATCAGCTTTTTTGGCCAGTATAGCTGATAATGTCACCAATAAATGCCCCATGCATGCACACAGTTGCACAGGGCCAGAAATGTAGCCGGGCAGCTTGGAGAACAGCACCCTGCCCCTGCAGGTAAGTCTGTGGAAGAAAGGGGGCATTGGGGGGTGGGGGGGAAGGCAGATCAAGGCCCCCACAGTGGGGGAGGGAGTCGGTCAGGGACTGGCGTTGCCCAGCCAGGGTGGGGAAAGGGATCCCAGGAACCGGGAGTGTGAGCGCCACAGGCAGCCCATCCATGG
>NW_005843014.1:468631-472526 GCF_000455745.1 Alligator sinensis
GGGGGGGGGCAGCTCCCCGCTGTTGCACACGCACACCCAGGGGAGGCATATGGGGCATGTGCCGCCCCACCCCAGATTTGTCCGCAGGGTGGAGGCGGGCTGCCTGCTCCCCACAGTTCTGTCCCTCACCCCACCCTGGGTCCCATTCACTGCCCTGGCTGAGCAGTGCCTGCCCCAACCCCATCCCTACTCTCTCTCCTAACCATGGGGGCCTCAATCTACCTGCCCCACACCCCTTCCCTCCCCCCACACAGACTTACCAGTAGGACACCGCTCTCCAAACTGCCAGGCTGCCTTCCTCTATATCAGCTATAGAACAGGTATTGGCCGATATGGCTAGTTAATAATCAGTTATTAGTATGGGCCAAGAAAATCTTTAATCAGTGCACCCCTACACTTCCAAGACTATTAAATATTTTTCAGAGTCACTACATTCCAGTATATAATGCTCAAGCTTGTAGGATCTGCATTCTTTGTTCTTACATTTATAATGTTACAGTCAAATAAGGTTTATATTCCTTAATTTTTGCATCATGTGCTTACCATTTCTTTAACACAGACTCTTCAATGTTACCTTCTTCCAATTCAACCTGAAGGATACTTTTTGGTTTCTTATTTTCCAAAACACACCCTCCCCTTGCAAACACACATAGACAACCTTCCTGTCTGTCCTGTCCCCCCCACTCCTTCCACAAAGGAGGACACACTGATGTGGTGTAAATATTTTTTTTAATTCTGTTCTCCCCAGATAACTGTATCCACAGATATTTGGTTCTTTAAAAGGTGCGTTTAGAATTGTTAATTGGAAGTCAAAGTTAAATTTTTAAATTAAGTAGTTCAAGTGGTTGCAGCAACAAAAATTTACAATTCAATACCCTAAGTTAAAAGAATCTGACATTCTAATTTCAGACACAACCATGTTTTGTAACAAAGATAAACAGTTGTAATTTTATTTTTACTAAAGTAGCCTCCTCTGGTTCAGCTACAATTTCTGAAAGATAATGACATGACTGTGGCTGAAAACCCTGAAACGTCTCTAGTTTCTAGTTACTGCAGACTTGCTGCTCACCTTGGTACGAAGAGATTCTGTAGGTGCTTGAGAATGCTCTGAACATAGAGATTGGGTTCCTTAATAACTGGCAGTGGAATAGACTCTTTAGGTAATACAAGAGCCATAATCCAGTCTGTATATACATCAACGCAATACTTCACAGTGTCGCCATCCAGTGGGAGGGTCAAACCATAACAAACCACCTCCATAGTCCACTTTACCTAGTCAAAGATAAAGGAAGTTGTTCAGCTATGGTGCATACCAGGACAAGCACCTGGCTATAAAAGTATTAAGCAGCGGTGCTAACAGAAGCTGTCCCTTTCCCGTTTTCAGCAATAACATGCTAATGTTCATCACTTTCCTTCAAGAAAATAAACTATTACATTTGGAAAAATCTCAAAAGTCACACACCAAGTTAGAGACCTTACTACTAAAAGAATCACCAAGGAAATTGAAACAATATGCTGTCCAATGCTATTTATGAACTTATTTTCAACCTAAAAGTCCATAAAATCTGTTATGTACTATAACATTGTTAATTCTGCCTTGTGCTGCCATTTATTAATAAGATGATATACAGAAACCACAACAGGATTTTTTTCTTCTAATTAGGAATAAAAATGTCAATCTCTGCTGGCAACTTTCAGTTTACACCAAATTTAGGTTCAACTGCCAGCTTCTTTTGACA
Organism: Alligator sinensis; assembly: GCF_000455745.1. Classification (NCBI taxonomy): domain Eukaryota; kingdom Metazoa; phylum Chordata; order Crocodylia; family Alligatoridae; genus Alligator; species Alligator sinensis. The sequence continues at coordinate 470,371 of NW_005843014.1, forward strand.
AAAGCCCTTCATAGTTTTAAGGGGAAAAAGGCAAGCTAATACCATAACCAACAGATTGATACTTTATTAATTTATTTTCACATGAAAAGGTATCATGGACAAAATGTCCATAGTTTGTGTCACTGGCAGGAAAGAAATATGAATAAACAGCAGCAGTTCTGTTCAGATAAGGAACACATGAACCAAAGCAAACAAACAAATGAACGCACGCACACACACTTCCCCCCCCGCCCCCCACAAAAAGCTACTTTAAAAACAAGAGAAAACTAATGGAATTACTTTTGCCAGCAAGAAATTCATAGCAAAAAGGCACTAACTGAAGACTGTATTTTTGCTTTATAAAGCTTCTGGATTTTCTTCTTTTTTTAATAATCCAAGGTAGGTCACAAAACACTACACAGATCAACTAAATGGCCATTAGCACCTAAAAAGAAATAGCATCAAAAACTTTGAAGACAGACACTTACTTCTTTATCTGTTTTTAACAAACTCTCACTCCCGGTTGCTGATGGCATATTTAAGGCTTGCCCAAGGGGACGCACCACTGAATTTGCCACTTCTCTCCCCACATTTTCAGGATAGCTGTGAAGTACACTAGTATGACCCTGATCATTTTGAATGACAAGATGCAGGGACCTCCACTCCGAGTACATATTGCCTCTACACTACAGAGGAAACACCTGAAAAAAAGAGAAACCTAATTACTGAAAATGTTTATGCATAAACCAAGAAAACTGAGGCTACATAACGTAAAACATTATCAGCTGCAAATTAAATAAAATGTAAATGAATGCCTATGAAGTTCTGGAAATCAAATAAATAAATCTGTCCTTCCACCTTAAGAAGTCTCTAATGTTGCCCAATGAACCAGTTACATTGATTATGTGCAACATTTTCAGAAAATCTAAAGTAGGACTTCAGCTGTAAGCATCATTTCACCACTTCTCAAGTACTCTCCTGTACTTTATGGATGTCACAATTACTCCTGCTCCTCCCCAGCTAAAATGGAGACAAAAGAAAATTAGAGTCAGGGTGTTGTTACAGGTTACCTTTCACACGTGTTAATGGCTCTTGAAATGGAAGTGTCCACACATTAAGACAAGAAAAGACAAGCTTAAGTACCCTCTGCTCCTCTCAGATATAGTCCTCTTCACACAAGTATTTCCTTCAGCTGTTAGAGATCTTGTGTTGCATTCATGCTACTCTGCTCCACAGAACTAATCTGTGTTGGGAGCAGTCTCCCAGCATCCCAGAAGCTACCACAGCAGGGAGAGTTGGCAGCAGAGGTGCCCCAAAGGTAAGAATCCCCTACTTTCCCCTGCATGCTCTGCAGGTTCCTTCCCCTCCCCTCCTGCTCCCATTCTGGGCTCCCCCCACTTCACCTGTTGCCTGGGGCCCGCAACCCTGCCCCCTCCCCTCATCCCTTGCAGTTCACTCCTCCTGCCCCTCAGGGCTCACTCACCCCCATGTTTCTCAGGGGCTCATCCCTGCCCCCATCTGCTCCCTCTGCCCAGCTACCTGCTTACCTGTGCTACCACTACAGAAGAAAGCAGAGAGGGGGAACCAGCTTGCCTTATGCCAACATCACAACTCCTCTCCAGGCAGGTGAATGGGGAGCAGCTGGGGAGTCACAGGGAGAAAGATGAGTGGGTCCCAACCCAAGATCAGGACCTGCTCATCCGCTCCTCCCCATGGATCCCAGCATCTTCCAGGGGGCTGTACTCAGCTTCAAAAGAGGCAACAGTAGTGGCATCAGGCAGGTGGGTTCTCCTTCCCTGCCTATTCCTGCACCAGGAGCATAGGTTAGTGGGATGCTGGGGAGGGGGAGATGAACTCCCAGGGGACAGGAGAACAGGTGAGCCCCAAGGCGCTAGAGGAAGGCAGGCATGGCCCTAATCTGGGCCAGGGGGATGGGCAGGGCCCCAAACTTGGAGTCTATACTAACTCAAAGAGCCAGAGAGCAGGGCAGGCATGAAGCAGACTTGCAGGTCCTAGCCATACCTCTGCTCACTAGTCTTCTAAGAGCAGGTCAGTGCCCTGCATGTTACAGAGGGTATTAACCCTGTGACTGATCACAGCATATGCGAACTTTAACAGAGTCTAAAATTCCTCAGTTAGCCCATGCCAACTGTAATATTTACCAACACCCTCAGTCT
>NW_005843015.1:0-9598 GCF_000455745.1 Alligator sinensis
GTCTGTTTGTGGGCCAGGAGCGGTCCGAGGCCCTTTTTTTCGCACGGCAGGCTGTGGCCAGCAGCCCGGACACGCTGAGTCGGGGAAGACGGGCGGCATGCTAGAATTAGGCATGGACGCTTAGTGGTTGATTTAAGATTACTTTACTTACACCAAAGATGGTTGCGGTGCAGGCAGGAAAACTTGCTCGAGTTGCGGTAACAAAACTCGAACCTGCAGAACGTAAGGGTACGTCGCAATGGGGTTTCGGTGACGGGAAGAAAAAACTGCAGGACTCGAACCCCGGGCAGAGCTCTGGATTCACTCTCACGAAGTTTGCTAGGCTCCGTGGAACTTTGCACACAGGGAAGGGTACGTCAAGGGATCAGGCGGCGATGGCGAGAGGCTGATCAGACCCCTATAGCCTTCTTGAGATACACGCTGGGTCCAATAGGCTCCGCAGCGCTTAGAGATCTTCACAAGATGTGAAGTTCTCTTCCTCCTGATTGTCGTGGAGTCCTCCAACTTGGGCGGAAACTGCTCAAGCCTCTTATACGGCTAGCAAGCCAATCGCTAGCTGCCACGTGGGAATAATTTAGAACTGGCCAATAGTGGGGCACAAATTTGAATACAAATGGCGGGAACTCCTTGCAGCATGCACTTCTCTTTTTGCAACTGAGAAATGCACCCTGCAAAGAAAGCTCCGAGTGGCGGGAAACAATTTAGCAGTGCCGAAGCGCGCACAAACAAAAATCACACCCTTGGGTTGTGACAGTCTGTACAACCTATAGCCTTCAATGCCTACTGCCCAATCGTGAGTAGGGTCCCACCATGTTTATACAAACATAAACCTCCAATTCCTAATGCAGGCTTCTGTCCTCACCTCGGGTCTTTATGCACTACATACTCCTAGCTATGCTGCCAGCTTCCCTGCAGCCACTTCTGCAGGCAAGAGGTCTGATCTGTCCAGGGAGGAGGGCCTGACTGTGGCTCAGGGCTGAGCTTTTATTCCCCCTGAGCTCCTCCCCTTTCTGGTCTTCTGACCCCCTTAGCTCTCTTATTGAGCCCAGGTGTTCCCCATTGGCTCAATGAGCTGCCTGCTCCTCTCTGCTGCAGTTTACACAGCAGAACTGTTTAATCAGTAGCTGACCCTAATGCAGCTGTCTTTATCAAGATGTAGCTCTAACCTGCTGTTATCCCTTCTGAAAGTAGTAGGAGCCTTGCCCCCCTATTACAGTGTGTGTGGCTTGTTTTTTTTAAAGTTGGAGTTGGTAACCCTACCGTGGGAAAGAACAAGGCTGAAGTGTCACAAGGAGATTAGCCATGCACTTGCTCCAGTTCATCTTGGGATCTTTATGAGGTTCCTAATAAGGGATCAGGTGACATGGGTGGACCAATGAGGCCCACAAGCCCTTGATGAGAGGGATATAAAACCCTCCCACTTCCTGCAGGTCCTTCTCTCTGCAACAATACTTATAGAGAGTGGTGATGCATAGGGGGTGCATGTACACTTACCAAGAGTGGCAGTGCACCCCCTGACCGGCCACGCTCGCCATTTAGGCAGTGGGCAGGGTGGGGCAGGCGAGACTGCTGGTGCCCCCCTGTGAATGCTGGCCAGGGAGTGAATGCTGTGGCGCTCCTGGAGGTGGCCACAGAGGGTCCCCCCCACTATCCTTGAAACTGGCTGTGGGGGGGGATGCTCCCTCCGGGTCACTGACTGGTTATTGGGGGTCACATGCCCCCTTGACTAAGGTGGCACCAGTTGCCCATGCTTATAGACTCACTGCTGTGGACATCCTTGCGTGACTTCTGCTCCTGTCTTGGACCTCTTAGCTTTGATCCATTGCTACTATCTTGACCCTGACTTGACCTATGTTAACCCTTGGCTTGCATTTTTGGTTCTGAACCCCTGCCTCACCCCGGGATCACCTCTGCCTCAGACCTTCCTGCCCTGCCTCCAGCCTTGTTCCTGCCTCACCCCTGCCTTAGACCTGAGTATCTCACTCCTGCTTATGCTATCCTGTGTAATGGATTCTCCTACTCTTGCCATATTGCTTGACCTTTTCAAAAACTCACTTTGACTCTCCAAGTGATACCTCGGACTTGGTCTAGCTCAGGCTTGTCCAACATGCGGCCCACCAAGATGTTTTCTGTGGCCCGTGGTGCTGTGACAAGAAACTAAAGTAAACACTGTTTACTTTTGTTCCTACCCCTTGTCCCTCCCCCGGCCCCTCAGCAGCTTCCTAATGGCTGCTGAAGGGCTAGGGAAGGGACAAGGTTCCCACATGCACCGTGTCAGCTTGACGTTGCTGATGCGGTGCGTGTGAGAAGAGGAGTAGCCATGTGCCACTCGGGACAGGATGAGCCCAGCCGGAGCAGCAGGAGCAGCAGGGCTCCAGCTGCCCTTTCCCCCTACCTGCGCCGGTCTGTCTCGAGCAGCACATGGCTCCCCCGCTGCCTCTGCTGGCTGATGCTGACCCGGGCAGGTTTGTCCCATCTGGAGCAGCATGCAGCTGAAGCTGGCTTCCCACATGCTACTGGGAATGGGAGGAGCCTGGCTGGGTTGGCACCGGCCAGCAGAAGTGGCGCCAGAGCCATATGCCACTCGGGACAGGATGAGCCCAGCCGGAGCAGCAGGGGCTCAGCTGCACTTTCCCCCTCCCTGCGCCGGTCTGTCTCGAGCAGCACATGGCTCCCCCGCTGCCTCTGCTGGCTGATGCTGACCCGGGCAGGTTTGTCCCATCTGGAGCAGCATGCAGCTGAAGCTGGCTTCCCACATGCTACTGGGAATGGGAGGAGCCTGGCTGGGTTGGCACCGGCCAGCAGAAGTGGCGCCAGAGCCATATGCCACTCGGGACAGGACAAGCCCGGTTGGAGCGGCAGGGGCTCGGATGCATTTTCCCTCTGCCTGTGCCTGTCAGCATGGGAAGCCAGCTTCAGCTGCATGCTGCTCCGGATGGGACAGACCCGCCTGGGTCAGCACCAGCCAGCATAAGTGGCGGTGGAACCGTGTGCTGCTCGGGACTGACCAGTGCAGGTAGGGGGAAAGTGCAGCTGAGCCCCTGCTGCTCCGCCTGGGCTCATCCTGAGGTTCATTTCATGTTTGTAAAATGCCTCGAGAGCCCCACATAGATGCACTGCATAGAAATGTAAAATATATTTTGACTTATTTGGTTGGCACCTTTGGGCTGAGATTTTTCAAAGCTGAGTCAAAAGGCCAACTTCCATTAAAATGAATGGAACCTTACTGGACCTGGTATTGGCAATGGGGGATGACATGGTAGGAGACCTACAGATCGGTGGTCACCTGGGGGACAGTGATCACCAAATAATAGAATTCACCATAAGACGTTGAGTGGGTAAGGTAACTAGTAGGGTGAAGGTGCTAGACTTTAGGAAAGCTGACTTCAATGAACTCAGGTGTTTAGGCAAGGACGCACTGCAGAGTAAGAGTTTTGAAGAGATGGGAGCCCAGGAAGGGTGGCTGTGCCTTAAGGAAATGATCTTTCGGGCACACAGGGAGATGATCACGATGCGGGAGGAAAGGGGCCAAGAGGCTTCCTTGGCTGACCAGAGAAATCCAGAGCAGCTTACAAGCTAAAAGGGGGGGCATATAAAAAGTGGAAATGGGGAGAGATTACTAAAGAGGAATATACCTCCTCTGCTCACGCTTGTAGGGAGGCAGTTAGACAGGTCAAAGCTACCATGGAGCTGAGGATGGCATCCCAAGTTAAGGATAACAAAAAATTGTTCTTCAGATATATGGAGTAAAAGGAAGGCCCAGGGTAGACTAGGACCTCTACTAAATGGGCAGAAGCAATTGGTGACAGACAGGGGGGACAAGGCTGAACTCCTCAATGAGTTCTTTGCCTCAGTGTTCCTAAGCAGAGGCACTTGGAGGTTCCTCCAAGTGCCTCTGCACCATCTCAGAGTCTACGCCTGGTAGTCTGGTGCCCTGCTGCTGCCTCTCTACAATCCCAGTGGGAGACTTGTCCTGCCCCTCACTTAGGGCCTGCCGACTTAAACGTATCCAGTTCTTCCAAGTGACTCTGCACCATCTCAGGGTCAATGTTTGGTAGTCTGGCGCCCTGCTATTGTCTCTCTACAATCCCATTGTGAGACTTGTCTTGCTCCCTGTTTAGGAACACTGAGGCAAAGAACTCACTGAGGATTTCAGCCTTGTCCAGCAGGCCCGGATGAGCTCCAGTATGGGGTGGGATACCGTATCGAAGGCCTTCCTGAAGTCTAAGTAAACGATATCTACCCCTTGTCCCCCCTGTCTGTCACCAATTGCTCTTGCCCATTCAGTAGCCGTCCTACTCCACCCTGGGCCTTTCTTTTACTCTCCATATATCTGAAAAACAATTTTTTCTTATCCTTAACTTGGGATGCCATCCTCAGCTCCATGGTAGCTTTGACCTGTCTAACTGCCTCCCTACAAGCGCAAGCAGAGGAGGTATACTCCTCTTCAGTAATCTCTCCCTGTTTTCACTTTTTATATGCCCCCCTTTTAGCTCGTAAGCTGCTCTGGATTTCTCTGGTCAGCCAAGGAAGCCTCTTGGCCCCTTTTCCCCACATTGGGATTGTCTCCCTCTGTGCCCAAAGGATTGTTTCCTTAAGGCACAGCCACCCTTTCTGGGCTCCCATCTCACCAAATCTCTTACTCTGCAGTGCGTCATAGACTGAACGCCTGAGTTTAGATGCCCCCTTAGAATAGAGAGGTAGTGGAATACACTGCCTAGGGAAACTGGCATCTCCATCCTTGGAGGTTTTCAAGAGAAGGTTGGATAAGTGTATGGATTCTACATAATTAAGTGCACAACCCCTCTGGGTTCACTCTCTGTATACCAACAGCACATAGTATAGGGTATTTGGCATTAAAATTGCCTCTGTGACTAATAATGAAAATATATGCCCAAACTCACTTTCTTTTTACTACAACAATGAAAACCCTACAAAGAGAACATTAAAAATCACAATGTCCCTCTGTGTTGAATAAATTGCAAACTGAGAATTCCTTATTTTCTATGCTTGTAGAAGGGAAACAGAAAAGAAAAACAAAACAAACAGATGTTCCTGGATACCTCCAATCTCTTTTTCTGGTCTTAATGCTCAGTTCTTGACATTCATGCCTGAAACTCCAGCTTACGTAGGATCCTCTGCCTTCTAACTGGATCTATTCAAATATCTGAGAGATGCTCTCAGTACAGATTGAATCCACCTCTTCTGGAGCCTCTGGATGGATCCAACACATGTGTGTTTATAGTTCTTTTTTCCAGCAAGCACTCAGAGGAGGACACACACTTCTCTGGCTGACAAATGCAAAAGACTGAATTATTTTGCTGAAGTGTGCAAAGGAGAGGACTACAGGGACAGGGAGGTGGCTAAGCCGGAGCTGAGAAGGGTCTCACCCCACCTCAGCCCCCCAGGGAGCCACGCAACTGGAGCTGCACAAACAGGCTGCTCAGACAAGCGTACTTGTCTGCCTGCTGCGTAAGTTAGCATGGAGTTTGAGCAGGAGGGCCCGAGGCCCTGCCTGTGCACCCCCTTGGGTAGACAGTCCCAGCCATAGCCAACCTACCAGTGGCATGCCACAGATGGGCACACAGTGCAACCCGAGGGTCCCCTTGGGGCCTGCGGCCTCCCCCTCTGGTGCCTCAGAGGCCTCAATCCAGACAGAGCCCATGGTTCTGGGCTCCACACAGACAGAGCCTCTGGCTCGTGGCTGCAGGGGCTGCTGGTCACTTTTTCAGGGTCTGGGAGCATGGCCACCCCCCTTTCTGAGGTCTGCTGCCTTTTGGGGTCTCTGGCACGCCAGCTGGAGGAGCTCTAGGCCACATTCCAGAATCTGCATGCCATCAGGGACTGTGAGCAGCATATTGACTCCTACTGCCAGGCCCTTCTCCCCTGGGAGGCGGAGGGTAGACCATGGTCTCCCTCTGGTACAAGGGAGGACTTGAGGACCTCCCATTCTGTCCAGCCCTGGGGTTGGACCACAGTGGCCAAGGGCCCCAAGGCCTGCTCCACCAAGGTCCCTGCCCTGCTGGAGCTTTGCAACAGGTAGAATCTCTTGCAGACCCTTCTAAGTTGCCAGCTCTGCAGGCAACACAGGCTCTACCATAGCTACTGCTCCCACTCTCCCCAAGACAAAAACGCAAAGTGTTTGTTGTGGGAGACCCCTCAGTCCCCCTCAGGATGGAGACAATCTGCTGCCCTGACCCCTTAGCCCGGGAAGTCTTCTGCTTCCTGGAAGCCTGAATCTGAGACATTGCGGAGAAGATCCCTAAACTCCTCCAGCCCACTGACCACTACCCTATGTTCCTTATCCATGTGGGCACAAATGACACGGCTCAGAGTGCTCCCAGCTGAGTCATGAGGTGTTACAGGGATTTGGGAGTGGGGCTAAAGGGTCTGGGGGGTGCAGGTGGTGTTTTCTTTGATCCTCCCAGTGTCGGGCTACAGGCTGAGGGAGAGGAGGATCCAGATAGTGAACCAAAGGCTGGTGTCATCGGGAAGGCTTTGGCTTCCATGACTACAGTCTGCTCTTTGGTGAGAGAGGCAGTGAGCTGCTGGGAAGGGACGGCCTCCACCTCTCTCCACTGGGGAGGAGGCTCTTCTCAGCCAGACTGGCTGACCTGCTCCACCAGGCTTTTAACTAAACCCACCAGGGGACGGGGGGACTAGCACTGCAACTGGCCCACTAAGCAACTCTTGCAAAACCAGCAGGCCAAGATACTTAAGGGAGCCCGCCCCAGCCCTGGAACAATCTTAAGGCAAGGCAAGGGCCCCCAAGGAGACACTTGCCTGCCTGTACACGAATGCCAGGAGCTTGGGGAATAAACAGGAGGAACTTGCAACCGAGGGTGGCCTAATGATTAAAGGGAAGCTGGGTGACAGCAACCATGAGCTGATCACCTTCACCATCCATCGTAAAGTTGGCAAGTCAGTCAGCAATACAGAAGTCCTTGACTTCAGAAAAGCGGACTTTGACAAGCTCGGGAGGCTTGTCGGTGAGGCCCTAAGGGACCATGACCCCAAGGGGAGGGGAGTTCAGGAAGAGTGGTTGCTCCTCGAGGGAGAGATCCTAGATGCACAAGCTAAAGCTATTCCGTCTCAGAGGAAAGGCAGCAAAAGGGCACAGCAGCCCCCTTGGCTCAGCAAGGAACTAGCAGACCTCCTGTGTCTAAAAAGAAAGACCTACAAAGGATGGAGGACGGGATCCATCTCCAAGGAGGAATATTCAGCACTGGTCTGGACCTGCAGGGAGTGAACCAAGAAAGCCAAGGCTGTGATGGAACTCCAACTAGCTTTGAGCATCAAGGACAATAAAAAGTCCTTTTTCAGATATGTGGAGAGCTGGAGGAAAAGCAAGGGCAACACTGGACCCCTGCTAAACCAGATGGGACAACTGATGACCAACACCCAAGAAAAAGTCCATCTACTAAATGGGTACTCTGGGTCAGTCTTTCACCAGTCCCACGGGATGCCTCTGCCCATCATGGGACAGGGAGGCCTGAGTGAGGGAGATTCCTTGCCCTCCATCAATGCTGACCTCATGAAGGAACACCTTGAGAGGCTGGACACCTTCAAGTCAGCCGGCCCTGATAATCTACACTCCAGGGTACTCAAGGAGCTGACTAGCATCATAGCTCAGCCCCTGGCACGGATCTTTGAGAACTCCTGGCACTCTGGTGAAGTGTCTGAAGATTGGAAGAAGGCCAATGTGGTGCAATCTTCAAGAAAGGGAGGAAAGTGGATCCGGCAAACTACAGCCCCATCAGCCTGACCTCTATCCCGGGGAAGGTCTTACAAAAGATTATCAAAGAGGCCATTCTTAACGGACTGGCTGATGGCAACATCCTGAGGGATAGCCAACACGGGTTTGTTGCAGGTAGGTCTTGCTTGACTAATCTTAATTCTTTTTATGACCAGGTCACCTATCACCTGGACAAGGGAAAAGAGATTGATGTCATATATCTTGACTTTAAAAAAGCCTTTGATCTGGTATCCCACCATCACCTCTTGGCAAAACTGGCCAACTGTGGCCTCCACCACAATCCACTGGCTGGGGAATTGGCTCCGTAGTCAGACCCAGAGGTTGGTGGTTGACGGAAGTCAATCATCATGGAGCCCTGGGGCCAGTGGGGTCCGTCAAGGCTCTTTCCTTGGACCCATATTGTTCAACATCTTCTTCATTAATGATGTGGACATTGGTGTCAGAAGCGGACCGGCCAAGTTCACCGATGATACCAAACTTTGGGGTAAAGCATCCACACCTGAGGATAGGAGGGTGATCCAGGCTGATCTTGACAGGCTCAGGAAGTGGGCGGATGAGAACCTGATGGTGTTTAACACCGAAAAATGCAAGGTTCTCCACCTTGGGAGGAAAAACCTGCAGCATCCTTATAGGCTTGGCTATGCTACGCTGGCTAGCGCTATGGATGAAAGGGACTTGGAGGTCATGATTGACCACAAGATGAACATGAGCCTTCAATGTGATGCTGTGGCTAGTAAAGCGAGCAAAATGCTGGCTTGCATCCATAGATGCTTCTCAAGCAGATCCCAGGATGTCATTCTCCCATTGTACTAGGCCTTGGTGAGGCTGCAGCTGGAGTACTGCATCCAGTTTTGGGCTCCACAATTCAAAAAGGATGTGGAGAAGCTTGAGAGAGTCCAGAGAAGAGCTATGTGCATGATCAAAGGTCAGGAAAACAGACCTTACGATGACAGGCTGAGAGCTATGGGACGCTTCAGCCTGGAAAATCGCAGGCTCAGGTGTGATCTGGTGGCCACCTATAAGGCTTTTAGAAGGGGTGTCCACCAGGATCTGGGGAAACATTTGTTCACCAGAGTGCCCCAAGGGACAACAAGCTCTAATGGTTATAAACTACTGCAAGACCGTTTTCAGGCTGGACGTGAGGAAGAATTTCTTTACTGTCCGAGCCCGCAAGGTCTGGAATAGCCTACCATCGGAGGTGGTTCAAGCACCTACATTGAACACCTTCAAGAGAAAATTGGATGCCTATCTTGCTGGGATTCTATGACCCCAGCTGACTTCCTGCCCCTGGGGCAGGGGGCTGGACTCGATGATCTTCCAAGGTCCCTTCCAGCCCTAATGTCTATGAAATCTATGAATTGCAAAATAGCAAGCAGCAATGAAGAGGATCTGTATGTAGGAATAGTACAGGATACAATCTTCAGATGATATTGTAATACCATGCTAGAAACAAATGGAACTCCTGTGACTTTTTTAAATGGTACACAGGTGCACAAGTCAAAATTATGCCACACTATATTTTAAAGGGTTTGAAATAGAAGATTCTGCTTTCACAAATTTGTCTCTTGGGTCATGTTCAGCACCAGAAGTGGTTCATAAATATACATAACAAATATTTAATAGCATTGAAGGTGCCAAAGTGTCTATAGATAGAGACCTACCAAATTTGTGATTTTTGCAGATTTAGCAAAACCCAGCACTGCCCATGAAATCTGGCCAATACCCACAAAAGCTGCGGGCAAAAGAAACAAAAAAGATGATGCTGGCTTCTCATAGGGAGCCTGAAGTCCTCGGTGAGCTGCAGCAGTCCAATGGGGCTGGGAAGAAGAGGCAGGTGCTCCC
>NW_005843015.1:9608-14655 GCF_000455745.1 Alligator sinensis
ACTCCCACTCCTCACCACAGATTGGCTGCCTATCATTTGCCCCCTCCCCTCTCCACCAGTTGGCAGTGAGGGGCAGGGGTCCATGACAGAGCCATTGTAGCCAATCAGTAGTGAGGGGCAGGGCCACTGGAACACCTCAGCCAATTAGAGAGCATGAAATGGCTGCCCAGGCCTGTGTTCTGCTCATGAAATTGGGGAACAGCCCCCATGAATTAGGTAGGTCCCTGTCTATAGATGATTTCTTGCTATGGGGACACATGCCGAAGGAATGTAATCAAAGGCTAGACAAGATACCCACAGAATAACGGACTTGTAGAAAATGGTATCAAAATAATTAATAGGCTGTTAAGGATCTGTATGACTCCTCTGCCTTTTTTTTATCTGGTATTAGTAAATTATAGAGTATCTCCTCTGAAACATGGGCTTTTGCCAAATGAGCTCTTATTTAACAGGAAACTTAGAACAAGACTACCTAATTTGGTAACCATTAATAAAAGACAACAAATTAACATGAATGCTTACAAGATAAATGATAAATATAAATAAAATCTGTATAATGACAAGGGTCCTGAGAACCTTTGCTACCCCAAGACAAGGTACCCCAGCATAATGGTAAAATGTGGATGCAGGAGGCAGTTGTCACTTGTGCGATAGCTACTCGATCTGCGTGATCAGAAGCTCGACTTTTGCATGCCAGGCTGTCTACTGACCGACCCCAGACCTGAATGAGAAGCCGGGTTTGGGCTGTGATTACAGATGGAAATGCTTTTCAGGTCACCAGAAAACACAAGTCTCCACCATCAGGGGACTTCCAAAGAAGCTGAGTAGAGTTCTGCCCAACCTGATGCTGCATGCCAAGCTGCCAACTCACAGGCCCCAGAACTTTATTCAGGGCTAATGATGTAATACAAAGAGCTGGATTTGAGCTGTGATGATGGGTGGAAATACTTTTTGGGTCACCTCAAACAAACATCCCCATCATCAGGGGACTCTCCCTATGAAATCTGGACAGGCCCCTGTCTAACCCAAAGCTCAGTTTGTGAGTGTCAGGCTGCCAACTGACACCTCTCCACCCAGGCCTGTGCTTGGTACTTAGTCCTAAATAAGCACTTGAGTTTGGGCTGGTATTACCAGGCAAAATCCTTTTTGGGTCATCCCAAACCAGAAATCCCTGCCACTGAGAGACTCCCTTGAAGAAGTCTGGATAGCCCCTACCTAACTCTTGAGTAGGGTGACCACCCCAGAGCCCTGCTGCAACTGCAAGATGTGCTCCAGCTGGAACGAGACAGTGGACAGAAAGTGGCAGTGCTGACCTGGACCTGGAAAAAGCCTACAACAGAGTGTCGCACCAGTTCATCTTCAAGACCCTGCAGTGGATGGGTATTCCTCTGACTTTCACCAGTTGGATAAGGATGCTGTACACGGGTGTAAACAGCGAGGTGCTGGTAAATGGTTTCCTGAGCAAGCAGATTGTGCTGGAGTTGGGGGTCTGCCAGGGCTGCCTACTCTACCCGATCCTCTTCATCTGTGCCACTGAACCCCCGGTTCAGTGCATCAGACAGGATCCTGGCATCCATAGGGTCCAGATCCCTGGGGGAAGTGAGGAGCAAGCCAAAGTCCTGGCCTACATGGATGATTTGAACATCCTGTGCAGGAATAAGTGCAGTAGAAAGAGTCCTGTGGCACACAGATTTACACAGTGGTAGTAGGGGCGAAGCTCAATGTGAGCAAAAGCAGCACCTACCTGGCCGTAGGCGAGCTCAGGGATCCGGAGTCCCTGGCAGTCTTGGTCCCCCACAAGGGGGTCAAGATTCTTGGGGTGGAATTTGATGCAGAGCTAAGTGGAAGGAGGGCCTGGAAGAAGATGGCCTGCCAAGGTGAATCAGAGGTTGAGTACATAGCACAGGCATCACCTCTCCATGGGTAGACGCGTGGTACTCATAAAGGCGGTGTTGCTACCAGTGCTTCTGTACACCATACTGGTCTTCTCCCCTGCAAAGCGTATCATCCACAGAATCCAGAGAGCCTTAAGTGTCTTTTTCTGGGGATCCTGAATGGAGAAGGTGGCAAGGAAGACCCTGTACAAAAAGAAACGGGCAGGGGGATGCCAGACATTCACCTGTTCCTGAGGGCATGGTACAAAAGCCAGATTTGCAAACTGGTGACCAGGCCAGAGACCAAAACGGCCTGTCTAGTAGGGCTGTGCAAAATTTTACTGGCTGTTTCATTTTGGCACTGTTTCGATTTATTTTGAGCTTGAAACAGCAAAATCGAAATGAAACAAAGGGCTTCGAAACAGCCTCGAAATGAAATGAGGGCAGTCAAAATGTTTCAAAAGTTTTGAAACATTTTGAGTTTTGAAGCTGAAGCTGGGCTTGCCTGCCATGGATTCTGAAAGTAAGGAGAGGGAGGGAGAAGAGGAGGGTGTGGAGGAGAGAAGGACTGTTCTCATGTTGACTGTGTAGCTGGCCAGTGACTGATCCTATCTTGAGGTCCCTTCCAATCCCAGTCCTCTGGGGGAGGGATGGAACAACAGAAAAGGCAGCATTGTTTGAACTGCCCTGCTTTCTGCCTTGGGGTCTGACAGTTATTAAGCGGTCTTCCATCATCTCAGAAGCATTAGACAACAAAAGCTACTGCTAGCACTGATCTGAATTTCCTACTTGCTAGCCTAGTCTAGCAAAAGGGATTCCAGAATACCTTTTTCTTTCTTCTAGTTGCTTTTATTTTATTACTATATTAATTGATTTATTCTTTTCAATTTCATAATTATAATGGATAGGATATTTACACTTTAGAATTTAATTTATATAGAAAGGGAAATACATTTATATTTTATTTCTATACATTTATACCTTGCAGCACACACACATTATTGAATGTATACAGGATCATGGATACATTTATATATTTGTATAAAAGCAAGACGTTATGAAACACACCATGAAGCTTGGGGGAAAGGCAGGTGGCAAGCCTTCAGGGAGGGGCAGAAGAGGGGGTGGAGGGAGAGGTGTAAGTTCAACCCCCTGAAACTGAGATGCAGTCTCTCTTTCCTGCAACTAGGAGGGATGAGGCTTCCACAAGCGGCAAGGAGAGGGGAGCAGTGCCACTACCTCTGCCTGTGCCCAAGACTGCATCCCCTCCGAAAGCACCAGCCATAACCCTCCCCCCACCACCACCATGACAACAAGCAGTTGCACCAGCATGACAGTCTCCTCCACTCCATTTCACTTCCCATGCTGAGCCTTCCAGTGCCAGAGGAAAAACTGGAACTGGATCTGAGTGCCATAGCAAGGAAAATTCTGGGGAAGGAGGGGGAATCAACTGAGTTTGTGCTCCACACCCCTCAAGTTTCCCTTAGAGCTAGGTCTCCTTCCCCAGAAGGCACTTCGGAGGAGTTTGAGGTAGAAGTTGTGGAGGCAAGTGGCTCAGCTGAGTCCACTCCTCCTGTTGCTGTGCCTCTGCCTGCAGAGGAGGAGGAAAGTGTAGCATCCGCACATGCACCTGCACCAAAGAAGCAAGCGGGTAGTGTGGTCTGGGATCATTTTGAGCTGGCAGATGATCCCACGTATGCTATCTGCCTGCACTGCTGAGCCAAAACCAGCTGGGTCAAGGGACCAAAACACATGAGCACCACGGGGATGCTGATGCATCTCCACAGACACCGCCCCCTTGCCTTTCCTACTCCTCAGCCTGGCACCAGTGGGAGCATGCCCACAGGGAAGTCCCCCTCTCGCTCCAAAACCCCTGTCCCCCCAAAGCAGAAGCAGGGCACCCTGGAACAGTGTGGGAAAGGCGGACAGAAAGCAGGGCGTGTTGCAAGGACAAGTGAGATCACTCGGAGCACTGGGCAGATGCTTACTGTTGATGGCCAGCCATTCTCCTTAGTTGAGCAGCCAGGGTTCAGGGTGCTCATGGCCCTATCATAGAAGTGCCCACATGTACCACTTTCAGTAGGACAGTGGTGACCTCTCTGTATAAGGCATGCAGGGAGTACTTGAGGGAGGAGCTGCACAAGGCAGGTCTGCAGGTGGCCTTACACTTCACCTCGGACATCTGGAGCAGCTGGGGTGGAGATCACACCTACCTCTCCCTCACAGGGCACTGGTGTGACCAGTCAAGCTGTTGGTGGGCTCTCCTTCAAGTCAAGGTGATGGATGAGTCCCACGCAGAAACCAAGATCACGGGGGCCATGGTGCAGGGGTGGCTCACTGGGTAAGGCGTGCTCACATGTGGGTTCATGGTTACCAACAATGGGACCAATATGGTCAAGGTGGTCCGTGATGCCAACTTTGTTGGCATCTGCTGTGTGGCACACAAGTTCCATCTCATTGTCAGGGATGCCTGGGAGGGGGACAGGGCTGCCGGTGATGGTGCCAGCACAACCAGGAAGCTCATTTCCAAATGTAGGAAGGTGGTGGGATACTTCCACTGGAGCATCAAGGTGGGCAAAATGCTGCTGGATAAAAAAGCAGAACTGAACATCCCGCAGCACAAAATCATGCAGGATGTGGAGACTCAGTGGAACTCCACGTACCTGACACTTGAGTGGCTGGTGGAGCAACAGAAGGCTATCCATGAGGTTCAGGGAGATTGGGTTCAGTGGCCCCCGTAACAGAGGTGAGTGGGATACCATCTCCCAGATCTTGGTGGTCCTCAAGCCCTTCCTCAAGGTCACCAAGACCCTCAGGGCTGTTGATGCCCTCCTTAGCCAGGTGATCCCCATAGCGAGGGAACTTCAGAGCCAAATGGAGAGCTTCCAGGGGATCAATGTTCCTGGCTGGGGCAAGCCACTGTCATCAGATGGTAGGCACTGATGAGGTGGCTGAAGGAGGGCATCAGGAAATGGCATCAGTACAGTCCACATGCTGGCTGCCATGTGTGACCCAAGGGTGAAGGGCAATGTATGCAGCAGCCAAACCCTGAATCAGTGGATTGAGGTGCTGATGAAGAGAGTCAGAGTGGCAGAACAGCGGAGGCAGGGGAACATGGAAGGGGGGGATCCACTGTCCCATGCTAGCACACCATCCACCAGCCAGTCTCCTCC
>NW_005843015.1:14797-32432 GCF_000455745.1 Alligator sinensis
GTGGGCCAAGGGCATGGCTTCCATGGTGGGGTCCAGAGGCACCAGACCCCACCATCAGGCGGGCAGCACTCAGGCCTTGGTGGCTGCCTATCTTGCCGAGGATGTGGAGCCACTGCTGTGTGACCCCTTGGCCTACTGGGCAAGTCACAGCCATATGTGGCCAAATCTGGCCATGGTAGCCTGCAAACATCTGTCCTGTCCACTGACCAGTGTTCCAAGCAGGAGGGTGTTCAGCACAGCTGGGGCTGTAGTGACACCCAACCACACCTGCTTGGATCCTGGTTTGCTGGAGCAGCTGTTGTTCCTGAAGGTAAACCTCCCGCTGCTGGGGTTCCCCAAGTTCCATGTACAGATGGAGTAAGTGCCACCCTCCTCACTCTGTCCATACCTATTTCCTTTTTACATTGTTTAAAAACCAGTTACTGCCCCGCTGTCAGAACCGGAAGGGGCACTCACTGCATCACCAGCCAGCAGGGGAAGAACATGTCCCTGCTGAGCTCGCCTCCCTGCCAGGACGAACTTGGAGGTATGGGCTGGGGCTATGGAGAAGGAGGAGGCCCCAGGTCCTGGGCATGACCACTAAAACTGCACCCTGCTGGAGTAGGGAGGCCTGGTGGGACTTCTGGTGGTATGGCAGCCCTGTAAATGCCAGGACCAACAATCCCCTGGTAAGAGGTGGGTAGGAGGCACCATAACCTCCAGCTAACACATGCATGCAGACAGCCCTGGCTGGGGAAAGCCTAGTCCTGTCACGTCTTTGGCAGGCCTGACGCTTGCTGGTTGCAGAGAAGCTGTGAGGCTCCTGGTGAGCTCAGCTTAGCTGCCTGGGATGCCAATTTTTGTGTTGACAAACCCATTGTCAGGCTGAGGAAATACCTGCAGTTGGTGTGTCTCCTGGTCCTGGATGGCAGGAATAGTAAAGAAGCCAGAGGCTGGCCTAGCATGCAATGCAGGCAAGGAAGCCAGTCAGTGCAAACGAAAATGGAGGCGTTGGGGTTGAGGGACAGGTTGGGGCGGGGTGGGGGTAGCAGTGCAGGTAAAAGTGCAGAGGTACCTGGGGAGTCAGACATCCGGCAGGTTGCAGTGTGCTAGAATTCCACTGCCTATATTGAGTCTGAGTTTCTGTACCTGTGAGGCTGAAGAAGTGAAGTTCATAGGCCTGGCTGTGAAAAGTGGTTTGTAAATTCCCTTTCAGGATCAGGGCTGAGAGACTGGAGACAGATTGTTTTTTTTATGAGGAATGTGCCCCCACGGGTAGCTGGGTATTCTTGTCTTTTATAGATTCTGGTGTGCAGTTTGTGGTAGTACTGGAGATTATTGTCAGGTTTTGTGTTTTGAGCTGTAGGAAGTTGGCTTCAGTTCTGGTGGTGAGGTTAGGTGAGCAAGGTTTGATGCTTGTTCAAATTTACAAACCACTTTTCAGAATCAGGCCTATGAACCTCACTTCATCAGCTTCCTAGGTACAGATAGTCATGGGCTCAATATAGACATTGGATTTATGACACACTACAACCTGCTGGACATCTGACTCCCCAGGTACCTCTCCACTTTTACCTGCTACATGCCCCTTCCCCCCCCTCCCCCAGCCTGTCCCTCACCCCCTGACACCTCCATTTCCATTTTCATTGACTGGCTTTCTTGCTTGCATTGCATGCCAGCCCCTGGCTTCTTTACTATTCCTTCCATCCAGGAAAAGCACATACACCAACTGCAGGTGCTTCCTCAGCCTGATGAAGGGTTTTTCAACCCAAAAGCTTCCTAAGATATATTTCTTTAACTATTCAGTTGTTTTTAATAATCAACATTCTAATATTATAAAAGCCTATGTCTGTCTGTCTGTCTGTCTGTAATGCTTTATTTGCACTCTGACTGGCTGACGGAAACAGCCAATCAGAGTGCTCCAAGCGTGCGGGGAGCACTGCCATGATTTCGAAGCCATGCTGAGGATCAGACAGAGGGAGGGGGAGCCGAGGCTAGCAGCACTGGCCTTGGCTTCCCCACCCTGCTCCCTGCAAGAGGCAGAATAGTGGCAGCATGGGGTGTTAGGTGGTGGCACTCCATCCCAGCCCCCTCCCCCGCATCATTCTTGATGAGCAATTGACTAGTAGAAACATAAAAACACAACATAACCCATCACACACCACAAGTAACATGTGTACATTTATATATCAAAACAACATCCCTATTTCTACCATTCAATTGTTTTATAAAAATTCTTATTTCATTAACCATAAGCCACTTAACTGCATCAGACAATCAAGGAAAAATCCTCTCCATAAAATCAAAACGCAACCCCTCACTGTCCCGGCTTTCTCTAACTATTCAGTTGGTCTACTAAAAGATACCAGATTGACCGAAAGGACCTTGTCTGCCAGTGCCACATCCTTAGACCAACACCCCTAGGCACATCTAAGCCCCAGGGCTGGGGCTGGCAGGTAGAGTTCTCTGACAGCTGCTGGAGGAGAAGTTCCTTCAGGAAAGGAAATAAAGGCTCTAGTCTGTGAAAGTTTGGCTGCCTGAGATGCTGCTGATGCTACTGTGCTGCTTACTAAGTTATTACCTGTTATCATTTAAAGTGGTGGACTGAGCCGAGGCTGTAGGGGAGGAAGAGACCTCATTGGGGCACAGTACCATGCTGTGTAGATGCCCCAGTGCCAGTGAGGGTGCGCCTTAACACACATACAAAGTCAGACCTGTCATGAGTTTTGCTTGTCAGCAGCTTGAGGTGCAGTTTCCCAGAAACCCCTGCACCTATCTCCTTGAAAGCTAGCAGGCTTCATGGCCTCAGCAGGGCCTAGCATGCCTGCAGTTTTCACCCCGCTGTGCCTTAACATGCACACAGACCAATCAGCCTAACCTCTATTCCAGGAAAAATCCTAGAAAAGCTCATTAAAGAATCTATGTGCGATATGCTCGCAGAAGGTAAGATTCTGAATGACAGCCAGCATGGCTTTATCATGGGTAGGTCTTGTCTTACCAATCTCATCTCCTTCTACAACCAGGTCTTTCGCCACCTGGACATGGGAGACAAGATAGATGTTATATAGACTTCCAAAAGGCTTTTGATCTAGTATCCCACAATATCTTCATGGAAAAACTGGAAGATTGTGGGCTCGGCTGCTTGATGGTTCAGTGGGTGGGAAACTGGCTACAAGGTAGGACCCAGAGAGTTCTTGTGAATGGATCTGTATTGTCATGGTGTGAAGTGGCTAGTGGTGTCCCTCAGGGGTCCATGCTTTTCAACATTTTTATCAATGATTTGGGTGGCCCAGTGAAAAGCCCACTGGCCAAGTTCATGGATAACACCAAGTTATGGCGCAGCATGGCTACGCCAGAAGATAGGTTTCTGGTACAGGCGGACCTGGACAGGCTTGAGAGTTGGGCAAACCAGAACCAGATGAAGTTTAACACTTCCAGGTGTAAGGTGCTCCATCTGGGGGCAAATAACCCTCAACATACATACAGGCTCAGAGGTGACAACCTGACCTGCACCATGGCTGAAAGGGACCTAGGGGTAATGATTGTCCACTGCATGAACATGAGCTGACAGTGTGATATGGTGGCCAGCAGGGCAAACAACACTCTGGCATGCATCAACCAGTGCATCTCATGTAAAATTAAGAAAGTGATACTCCCGCTGTACTCAGCGCTGGTGAGACCGCAGTTAGAGTACTGCGTCCAGTTCTGGGCACCACACTACAATAAGGACGTGGAAGAGCTTGAGAGGATCCAGAGAAGAGCCACTTGGATGTGACAGGCTAGCTGGCAGTGACTTAGCCCAGGGATTTTGAAAGGGGTCCTCCCCTGTCCTCCCCCTTACCTGAGGTTCCGGCGCAGTGCAGTCACACGGTCCCAGGCCAGAAGCCCCTGCTGGGGGTGTGAGGCTGGGTGGGCCCTGCTGTTGTGGGAGCCCACTGGGCTTCCCTTGGGTCCTACTGCCCCTGGTTTCTGTCACTTTTTTACAGGAACCAAGGAACCAAGGACAGACCAATATTAATTTTATACATTTTTTTAGGGGCCCTGTGGGCCAGGTAGAATGGCCTCATGGGCCAGATCTGGCCCACAGGCCATATTTTCCCACCCCTGGCTTAATAGATACGTAGATGTAGTTTCTAGGTTTCTCCTACAGAAATCCACATCGGCTTTCTGGCTTGCTCTGAGTCTTGCCACACCCATGCAATGAGTGTGCTAGGTCTCTGACAATACTGAGAAGGAAAAGAAATACCAAAAATGGTGGGGGGGGGGGGGGGGGGGGGGAGGGGCTGCAGGCAAGAAGAGGCTTCTGTTATATCCATGTCCAGAAGGGAAATGTACAAAGGGGGCTTTCTGCTACACTAAAGAAGTTTGGGCTGTGTGTTGCCTGATCCAAAGCAAATTTTTCGAGTGCCAGCCTGTCAACTGACAGCCCCCCAGACCTGTGTACTAAACATTGCCATTAATAAGAAGCTGCATTTGGTCTGGGATTATGTAGGAAAACCCACTTTGGATCACCATAAAAAACATGTCTGTGCCATTGGGATACACTCCATAAAAAGACTGGGCAGATTCCTGCCTGACCCAAAGCTCAATTTTTGAGTACCAACCAAATGAAAGCCCCTCAGGCCTGTGTAATAAATACATTGCCTTGAATAAGGAGCTGGGTTTTGGATGGGATTATCAGGCAAAATCCTTTTTGGGTCAGTCCAAAACACATCATCACTTCCGGCAGACTCTTGTGAAAAAGTCTGAGCACAGTGCTTCCTAACCCAAAGCTTGGTTTTTACATGCCAGCCTGCCAACTGTTAGCCCCCAGATCTGTGTGCTAATTACATTGCTACAAACAAGAAGATGCTTTTAGCCTGAGATTGAGGCAAAACCCACCTTGGATCACCCCAAAATACAAGTCACCACTACTGAGGGACTCTTCTGAAAAAGCCTAGGCAGGTCCCTGCTTGACCTAAAGCTTGGTTTTTGAGTGCCAGCCTGCCAGTTGTCACCCACCCTGAAAAGCTTGTGCGTTGCTGTTCTTCCAAGCACTGGACTGCAGTAAGAATGGCTGCTTATAAATATACAGGTTTTACATGAATTTTTCTGATTTACCTCAAGCCCCCAACCCAGAAACTTGGTAAATTTGAATCAGTTGTTCTAATGTGATCCCACCTGCAAAGCAAATGTTAAATTAAAACAGGTTTATTATAAAGGAAAAGGGGAGCAAGGGGGACACCCTAATCAAGATCTTAACTAACAACCCTTAACTTTAGCTCAAAATTGATCGCAGTCATAGTCAGCGGCAAACCACCTTGGGGCGCTACCACCCAGCCCAGTCACTGGGGAAGGGCATCTCATCCAGGGCTGCCATTCAGGGGCTCTAACACCTGCACCAGTGTAGTAGTGAGCTCTGGGTAGGGAAGCCCACCCCAAAGGTCCTGTTGCTCCCTGCTGCCAGGGATTTGCCACCCTTCTCCTGGGGGTCTACCACTAATGCCAGCCAAAGTAGCAAGGGCTGGATAGGGAGACCTGCACAGGAGTTACTGTCACTCTCATATTAGAGAATGGTGCTAGGTAGTGCTGTGGATGCTGCCTCCAAGGGTATCCATTGCTGTGCCGGGGGTCTCTGTCACCCCTTCATGCTGCCAGGGCTCTCCATCACTCTACTGGGGGTCTCCATCACTCCTCCACACTACTAGGGGTCTCTGTTGTTCCACTGAGGGCCTCCGCTCCCCCTCCATGCCACTGGGAGTCTCTCTTTCCTCTATGCCACCAGGGGTATCACTCCTCCATCCTGCTGATGGTTTCTGCTGGTCCTCATCAGATTGTCATGGGACCCCCCAGATCTTTTAGATCCTTCCCTATATCAGTGGTAGGCCCTGGGATTTTTTTCAATTGTTTTTACTATAGTGAATCACCTAAGCCCGCTGTGGAGTACTGTGCTCAGAAGCACTTTTAATCTGAGGAATCAACTGGAGATGTCCAGGGAATGACTCCTGTCTGGAATCTTTCTCCTTGGCCCACACATGTGCAAAACTGAGGGCCACCCCACTGCAGAATATTGCATGGGTTACAATGGGGATGACCTTTTGGTCACCTTTGTATAACCTAGCATCAACAACAGCCTTCACAAATTTAGAAGCGAGGGGTGATAAACACAAAATCTCATCCGTCTTTTAACTTGCCCCTCACCTTACATTCTCTCATCTGCCATTTACAATTGTGCATTTAACATCAAACAAGACTACAGAGAGTGGAAACAGGCTCAAGTAGCCCTTCAAGCCTTCATACCCCCTGCAGACTAATGAGGGTATGCAGAGAAGAAAGAGAAGAAATATACAAAGTTTTCACTATGGAATGTAACCTTAGTCAAACATGCAAAACACATTGTAGCAGGAACTGGTGTCAAGCCCCTGCTATGGGCACAAGAAGCTGGCCATGCCAGGAGGGAACTCACCTGAGTGATCACAGGAGAGTCACATGGCTGCAGGTACATTGGGGAAAAGGGTCCAGAGCACTGGGTCATGTGCCAGGAGGCGCCCATCTTGAGTGGCCCAGACTGTTGACAAGGCAACTTACAGAAGAGCTAGAAGAGAGACCAGCATTCAGCTCCCCCAGAATAAGGGGAGAGTACAACAGAGGTAGGGATCTGTACGACCCACGTGGAGATGCAGGACCAAGATGGCTAAACTGGGGAGTCTTGGAGGACCATGACCAGGACTCGGTGAAGTTCAGACTGACTTTGGGAAACAAATCTGAGTGAAGCAGGCTGCCATGTTAACAAGGGCCAGGTTGGCTGCTCAGAGGACAGGTGAAAATGGGAACAAGACCCCGAGGCTAGTGGCGAAGGCACAGCAGTGGGGACATTGTGAACGGATCCTGATAGGGCAGGGGTGGGCAATTATTTTGGCAGTTAAGGGCCACAAGGGTAGCCCTGCCCCTTGAGGTGCCCTGGCCCCTGGCTGCCATCTTAAGACCAGAGGTCCTACCCCTAACCCTTGACCTTTGCCATCAGAAGTCCTTCCCCTTACCTCCAGAAGTGCTCCTTTGGGGGTGGGAGGGGAGAGTTGTCACTTGGAACCAGAAAAAAACCCAAATAATTATACTAAAAGTCAAATAACTACTATAACATATTTTAATTTTTTTATAAACTATTTTTGTCATGATTTGTGTTTGCGTATATAAGGGTGATTGCATAATAGCTAAAAATAAAGTCTTACTCTTAGAGTAATTGCATAATGGCTAAAAATAAAGTCTTACTCTTGTATATTGTGTGTGGGGTGTGATTGGGGTTAGATGTGTGTATAAGGTGGGGCATGGGGGATGTGTGGGGGATTGTGAGGGAGTTTGGGGGGTGTAGGGTATGTTGGGGTGTTTATGTGGGGGGGGAGGGACAGGTGTGTGGGGTTGGTGGGGTGTGAGGAAGGGTGGGGGTTTGGGAACCTCCTCCCACATGCTCCCCTCCATGTAACACAGTCCTTAATGGTGGTGGCAGCAGCAGCAGCAACAGGCTGTGGGCCCTCAGGGTGCTTGTGGTCCATGCTGATGCTGCCTCCTAGCAGTGTGTGGCTACAGCCAGTTTCAGGAGCTGCACATGGCGGCAAGGAGAAGAGCCAGGCAGCCTCTGCTCCCCTCCCCTCAAGTGATGGCTCCTCCTCTCGCTCCTGCCTCTGCTACGCTGCTCTGGGAGCTCCAGCCCAAGGCAGAGGGTACCACAAGCATCCCCTCTTCCCTCCCACCCACGCTGGGGCCAGACTCGCTCTGCCACCACCCACACGAATCGGAGCCACTGCGCTTCAGCCCAGGCAGGACAGGGGCAGCTGGGGGCCCCCTCCAACAGGGCTGGGGGGATCAGGAGGTTGTGGGTCAGGAGTGAGGGGCAGCAGCAGGGCCAGTGATCTGCAGGTCAGGAGTGAGGGGAAGAAGCAGGGGTGGGGGTCTGCCAGTTGGGAATGAGGAGCACTGCTAGGGCCAAGGGTCTGTGGGTGTGGAGTGAGGTTGTCCTCCTGATAGGCGTCCTCTTTTTTGGAACTGGAAATATGGTAACCCTAACTATAAGAAGCTTAAAATATATATCTAGTGCAAGCCAAGACAAGCAAGCAAGCAAGCAAGCAAACAAACAAAGGTTGACAATAAAAACAAATGGTCAATCCAACTTTCTTGATCTTTGGCATGGTTGAACTCTTTGAGGCCCTGGAGGCAATACTCCACATGATGCACCATTTTCCTTAGCCACTTCATAGATATTCCATAATCTAGCATGAAGTTCTGCTTTCCATTAATTAATATATGTGACCACATTTTGCCCACCCCTGACATACACACATCTTAATTTGGTCATTTACTGGTGTCTTAATTTGGTCTGTCCACCAAAACCAGAACTCCCAAGGGTTCTACAGCTAGTCACTGTGATCTGGCCACTGCAGTAGAGTCCCTTATCTCTATTTTGGGGTTTTCAGGGAACACTGCGGTACATATCTTCAATTTCCCAGCCTGTTTATGCCCACTTATCTGTTGGCCTCAGACAGGACGTTTGCTGGTTCCACACACAGTGGACCTTTAAGGAAACTTTGTCACAAACAAGTTTTTAGAAACCAATTAACCTTTGCCATTCCTCTGGACCACTGTTCTAATGCATATATACTTTGCCTACAAGTCGATTCCCAAAAGCAAACCTCTAAATATCATTTTCTATCCATCAGACAATGTAACAATAATATTATTACATGATGTAATATTATTACACAATGATGATGATATACCCTAAGGCAGATGGTCAGCAGGGAAAATATCAGCTTGAAAAGCTGAAATTTAAGAAAGTGACCTCAGGCAAGAGCCTATAAAAGAAAGCAATTGGCAAGCTTAACTCTAAGCACTGCTACTAGGAGCACCAGTAATATTATATTTACATCTGGCATACTGTTGTCAGCCTCATTGGCTAGACGAGCACGGACATGCCTCTTGCCCCGTCTCAAACCCCTTTGAGGCGGGGCAAGAGGCACATGTGGGAATGAAAAAATGTTCCCCATGCTGCAAATTTGCAGCACGGGGAGAAAATTAGACCAGGGGTCTAAAAAAACCACACTGGGAAACAGCAGGGCAAGGCATGGTCTTGAGAGTCCTCCAGAGAGACACTCTGGTATTGAGCCAGAGGTCTCTATGGTTCCCCCTTGGCCCAGCACCTGAGCATGCCCGTTGAGCGTGCCCAAGAATAAAAGCAGGGCAAGACTGAGAGCCTGTTTGTGGGTTTAGTTTGAGTTAGAAAGGTCTGCAGAGAAGTTCTAGAGCCATGGCAGATCAAGGTAAGAAGGGGAGGGTGGGAATGGGAATTTTCTTTCTAAAAGTGAAACCCATGTTTCTCTGTTTGCAAAGAGCTCTTTGCAGGCTGCCAGTGTCAGCCTGCTATAGCCACTTGCAAACACCCGGCCGATGGCTTGTGTGGCCTGGGGGTGGGAGACAGTGTGAGGGTTAGGGGGCTTTTGGGTGGGTGTTGGTGGGGTACAAGGTGAGTCCCTGCAGTGTTGGTGGTGGCACCCACCGCCGGTTCTATCTCTGCTGCACGTGGCTGGAGGTGACGATCTGGCCCGATGCCACCTGCCCCACCTCTGGCAGGACCCAGCCGGCTCTTGCCGGGGGTGGGCAGGTAGCATTGGGCCAGATCACCACCTCCAGCCACATACAGCAGGATAGAAGCACCAGGATCTGTTGGCCAACGCATGCAGGGTCCCACGGCCAGACTGTGTGTGGCAGGAGTGTGGCCCCCCCCAAGGCACCTGCAGAGCTCTGGGGTGGGAGTGTTGGCCTCCTCCCCCCACCCAAGGCAGCTGGGGAGCTCTGTGGCATGGGAGTGTGGGCCTCCTCCCTCACACCCACCTAGCTTCCGTGGATCCTAGCAATGTTACTGCCACTTGCTTCCCTACTGCACGTGGTGCAGGGTGCCGACCCAACCCAATGCCATCACCTCAGGCAGGACCAATCTGGTTCTTGCCACGACTATGCTACGTGGGGCATTTGGCATCTGGTTGGGTTGGCATCCTGTGCCACGTGTAAGCCCGCAACTCACCACTGATGGTCCCGCAGTTACCTTTTGCAGGCAGCTGTGGGGCTGTGCACGGCTGGAGTTGGGGCGGGAGTGTGGCAACTCCACCCAAAAGCCCCCCAACCCCACACATGGTGCAGATTAGCCCCCAACACCCACCCAAGAACCCCCCCGACTGTACACATGGCACAGCCGGGCCCCACCAGCATGCGCCACTTGCAAATGTGAAACACAAGCAGGGGAGGGGGGTGCCACTGGCTGACTGCCAGGAGCCACCAGCCAGTGCATGGATGGTCCCGTGGCTGCCTTTTGCAGGTGGCTTTGGAGCTCTGGGTGGCAGGGGTGGGAGTGTGGGGCGGGGCCCAACCCTACAGTGGCACAGCCAGGCCCTGCGGGCATGCACCACATGCAGCAGGTATGCTCAGGTGGCAACTGGATCCACTGGGGGACTCTGGCAGCAGCAGGCAGCTATTCCTGTGAGGATTCTGGGGCTACCTGATGCCAGCAGTTGCAGAGGTTGGGGGGAAGGGGCAGGGGTACACATGTGGCTCTCTCTCCACACCCCCCCCCACTCCCCCGCCACATAAAATTGTCCAGATGTCATTAAAGCACTGTCCTACTTTTTTTCTCTCTTTCTTGCTGTCCTTTATATTTCATAGACATCAGGGCTGGAAGGGACGTCGGAAGATCATCGAGTCCAGCCCCCCGCCCAAAGGGCAGGAAGTCAGCTGGGGTCATAGGATCCCAGCAAGATAAGCATCCAGTTTCATCTTGAAGGTGTTCAATGAAGGCGCTTGAACCACCTCCGGTGGCAGGCTGTTCCAGACCTTGGGGGCTCGGACAGTAAAGAAGTTCTTCCTTATGTCCAGCCTGAAACGATCTTGAAGTAGTTTGTGACCATTCGACCTCGTCATCCCTTGGGGCGCTCTGGTGAACAAACGTTCCCCCAGATACTGGTGGTCACCCCTGATAAACTTATAGGTGGCCATCAGATCACCCCTGAGCCTGCGCTTTTCCAGGCTAAAGAGCCCCAGGGCTATAAGCCTGTCATCGTAGGATCTGCTTCCCTGACCTCTGATCATGCGCGTGGCTCTTCTCTGGACTCTCTCAAGCTTCTCCACATCCTTTTTGAATTGTGGAGCCCAAAACTGGACACAGTACTCCAGCTGCGGCCTCACTAAGGCCGAGTACAGGGGGAGAATGACGTCCCGGGATTTGCTTGAGAGCAAAAATAAAAATGTTTGTGCACTCCCTGCTCCTCCATTGCAGAAATCTATTTTAATCCGTTTTTAAAAACACACTTATTCTCTAAAGCAATTGGCTCCAAAATGTGGTACCTCTACTTTTGCTATTTACACACTCTCCTTTTTCATCCCTAAAGCTATTTCTTTCGGATTTGGGGGTTCCCAGTTCCTGTCATCTTGCTTTAGTTCAATCTATTCTAGATGGAGCTTTACCTGACGATTGCCTAAAAACGAGGCGCTGAACGCCGCTGCTTAGCGGCGTTCCTGTCAGAGAGTGCATTTTGCACGGGTTCTGTGATTTGGATTGACATACCACTTGTTTCTGTATAAATATGAACTCGCCATTTTCTCAACCTCCTGAAACCCTCAATATTTTGGATCTTGGAAATGGCCCGTCTCCTTATATGGTACTGGAGCAGCCGCTAAAGTTAGAGAGAGAGTTTTGCTAAAAGCTCTTTCCATTCTGGTGTTAGAAAGGAAAAAGGAGAATTGGCAATTGGGAAATTCAAGTGCAACTGCTTTCTCCGCTTGGTTCAGTAGAGGCAGAGTTGCTTGCTGGCATTCAGAACTCACTCTCTATTCTCCAAATAGTTTTGAAAAATAACAGGGTTCAGAAGGATGCCAAGGTGGGCTAAGTGGAGAAACGTGAATGTAGTGGGTAGGGTGCGTGAGAAAGTCTGTTACTAGAAATGGATTTACCCTGATCTTGCAAGCTGCTCTGCAAGGGGGGATTCCTGCCCTGCAGGAAATCAATGGGGTCTGTGGGATGGAAGGGACAACCCAGCTTTTGGCATATTTTCCATACTCTATGGACCCCTGGATTTGCAGTTTAGTACATCTACACAAACAGCCATCTATCTTATTCTCATCCTTCTAGAACCACATGAAGGCTGTCACTCCATTTCTCAAGATGTTCCTTCAGAAAGTCAGCATTAAGGGAGGGCAGGGGATCACCCTCACCCGGACTTCCCGGCCCTGTAGCAGGCATGGGCGTCCCATGGGACTGATGAAAGACTGATGCAAAGTACCTATTTAATAGGTTGGCTTTTTCCTGGGCGTCAGTTGTCAGTTGCCCCATCTGGGTCAGCAGGGGTCCAATGTTGCCCCTGCTTTTCCTCCGGCTCCCCACATATCTGAAAAAGGACTTTTTATTGTCCTTGATGCTCAAAGCTAGCTGGAGTTCAGTTGCAGCCTTGGCTTTCCTGGTCTGCTCCCTACAGGACCGGACCAGTGCAGAATAATCCTCCTTGGAGGTGACTCCCATCCTCCAGGGCCTCCCAGTGACTCCCATCCTCCACCCTTTGTAGGCCTTTCTTTTTAGCCTCTTTCTTTATATATGTGTATATAGTTGGGTTCCAGGTTACTTGTGGAAATTCCCGGGTTTTGGGGGTTTGATTTCTAATGCATGCAATTGGGATTTGTTAATCTGAGGTTTTGAAATTTGTACGCAGGGAACCTCAGGATCCCTGCTGGTGAAGCAACTGGTGTGACCTCAGCACAGGAGCCTGGCCAGGGCCGGCACTGGAGACCTACCTGGAGGGCAGAGGAGGTGCCCAGCCTCCTGGCTATTTGGGGCCAGGAGGACACACTCTGGCAATTTATGGCAGGTCACTGTAACGAACACATCTATTAAGGCGATAGTTGCCCAGATGGCAGAGCGGGGTCACTGGAAGACATGGTAGCAGTGCCATACTAAGGCCAAGGCATTGCGGCGGCAATTTACTGCTGTCTGTGATGCCAACCAGCGGTCAGGAGCGGGATGCACCACCATGCCCCACTATGAGGAACTGGCTCTCATCCTGGGGCCCACAGCCACCGAGCTGCCATGCCCCCCCCAAGCCCCCCGCTACTCCTTTGCCACTGGGCAAAGGGCAGCAAGAGGAGCAGGCAGTGCAGGGACCCAGTCAGAGTCCCCAGAAGCAAGGCCATCCTCTAGATCTGCTGACCTACCATCGCCGAGTGTCAGGAGCAACAGCAGCGAGGGGCAGACACTGCCAGGCACAGCCAGTGCCACCACCACGCCTGAAGGGAGCCCTGAGCAAGAGGACCCCTTCCTCCGGCTGAACAGCAGTAGCAGTGGGGAGGGGCAGCCCAGGGTGTCAACTACATTGGTGGAGAGCACACCCTGGCAACCTTGCCACCGTCCCTCACTCCCCCCGGAGGCTGGGTCCAGCTCTGCAACTCAACCCAGCCACCTGTCGCCAAAACCAGGTAAGTCCTACACATGCCATGGGGAATTGGGAACTTATCCCCCAGCCCACTCCTCCTCAAGGCCTGCACGTGTCTCATGCATGTCCTTTCCACCTCCCTCCCTGCCTTCCTCCTCTCCTGACCACCCCCCCGCCCCTCAATCAGCCATGCTGAGACCTACTTCCCATCAGGGCCAAGACAATCCCCACACCTTGCCAGCACTCCCTGCTGGATGGAGCTGGCCCTGGTGATGAGGGAAGTGGGGAGGAGTATGACTCGCCCCACAAGTCCATGGGGCCTCAGCTCCACAGCACTGGGGCCGCTACCTGAGGACCTGGCTCTCTTAGAATGCACCCAGAGAGTGGTGGTGGATGGGTCATATTCGACCTGGAGAGAGGTGGGAAGTGGAGTCCCCCAGGGCTTGGTCCTCAGGCCAATACAGTTCAATTTCTTTATCAGCGACTTGGACGAGGGGGTAAAAAGCACCCTATTCAAATTCGCTGATGATGCCAAGATTTGGGGCAAGGTGGGCATGCTAGAAGGGAAGGACAAGATACAACTGGACCTGGACAGGTTGCAGGGGTGGGCAAATGTGATGGGATTCAATACTGAAAAGTGCAGGGTACTGCACTTGGGCAGGATGAACCAGCAGCATACCTATAGGCTGGAGAATTCCCTTGAAAGCACAGTGGCAGAAAGAGATCTTGGAATCATTATTGATTCCAAAATGAACATGGGCCGCAAATGTGAGGACGTGGTCAGCAAGGCTAACGGCACCTCTTCATGTATCCACAGATGCATCACGAGTAAAAGGTGATCCTCCCCCTCTATGCAACACTGGTCAGGCCACAGTTGGAGTACTGTGTCCGGTTCTGGGTGCCGCACTTCAGGAGGGATGTGGCCAGCATTGAGAGGGTCCAGAGGAGGTCCACTCGCATGATCAGGGGGCAGCAAGGCAGGCCCTACGAGGAGATTCATAGATTCATAGATGTAGGGTCGGAAGGGACCTAAGTAGATCATCAATGCCAACCCCCCGCCCTGGGCAGGAGAGAATACTGGGCTCATATGACCCCAGCTAGGTAATTGTCAAGCCTCCTCTTAAAGACCCCCAAGGTAGGAGCCAGCACCACTTCCCTTGGAAGTTGGTTCCAGATCCTAGCTGCCCTGACTGAAATAGTGTCTTCTAATGTTCAGCCTGAACCTACTCTCAAACAACGTATGACCGTTATTCCTTGTTACTCTGGGAGGTGCATGGGTGAACAGGGTCTCTCCCATTCCCCACTGGTCCCCCCCTGGTAAGTTTGTAGATGGCCACCAAGTCCCTTGTAAGCCTTCTCGTGTGAAGGCTGAACAGGTTCAGGTCCTGTAGCCTCTCCTCCTAGAGGCTTAGGGACTTGAACCTGTTCAGCCTTCACAAGAGAAGGCTGAGAGGGGATCGAATAACAAGGAATAACGGCCACAAGCTGATTGAGAGTAGGTTCGGGCTAGACATCAGGAGGCACTACTTCACAGTCAGGGTGGCCAGGATCTGGAACCAGTTTCCAAGGTAAGTGGTGCTGGCTTCTACCTTACAGGTCTTTAAAAGGAGGCTTTAACTACCTAGCTGGGGTCATTTGAGCTTAAACTTAGTAGGGGTCATAAGAGCCCTGTAGTCATTCCTGCCCAGGGCAAGGGGTTGGACTAGATGATCTGCTCAGGTCCCCTCCAACCCTACTTCTATGAATCTATGAATCTTGCCTGGTAGGGAGATGTTGGGCACCATAGCCTGAGCTGGCTGTGATGCTTGTCCCCAGGAGGATCCCTCCAGGTGCATCGTGGGAGGGGATGGCCAGATCACAGGATGGCCATGGCCCTTGTCAGGGGGATGGGTTCACATGGGTCTGGACATGGACACATGGGCATGGACTGCCTGCGTGGCCATGTGCCCAAGAGTGAGGCTAATCCTTGGGGTCCCTCGCGAGGCTGTTCCTGCCATGTTGCTGTATCTAAAGATGGCTATCCACTTGTTCTTTCTCTAGACAGCCCATCTGCCAAAGGAGAGGCCACTGCCCTGAATCCAGGAGCTGCCCACCAAGTCTCCCAGACACCACGGGCTATCCAGATGCGCCACCTGTGGTGGGAGCAGCGCACCCAGCGAGAGGGCTGGCAGGAGGAGGTGATCTGGGAGGAGTGGTTACACCAACAGCAGGCGCAGGACTTCCAGACCCAAGTCCTGCAGGAGCTCCATCAATTCCACCATGACCATGCTGTGGCCATTGGGTAGTTGCAAGCTGGGAGGGTGGCCCTGGAGCACCTGGTCGCCCTGATTGAGGGGGAGTGGCAGCTGGTCAGGGAGAGCCTGGAGGAGATGCAGCAACTCCGGGCCTCCACTGACATGGCCATAGCACATGAGCACAGGGTCAGTGACCAGATCATGGCTGCCATTCCTGCCCCAGCTGCTCCTGCTGCTGTTCCCCAGCCTACACCAGCCCCACCACAGCCATCTGGCCAACCTGTGCCCCTGGCACCAGAGGCAGGGCCCAGCTGGGGGCAGGTTGGCTGGATGGTGCCACAGTTGCCCCCACAAGCAGGCACCACAGACCCATTATGGGCATCAAGGAACATGGGTCCTGCCTCCCCCTCTCCCAGGCCCATACCAGCCTGCAGTGGTTGCCCCGCAAGAGGAGTGCCCACCCTCCTCCCCAGAGCAACTGCACCCTGGGCCATGTCCTCATGGCCCACGCACACATGGTGGTAGGCCCAGGTCCCGAGGCCCAGGTTGGGGCTGTAGGGCAGCTAACCCCTGAGCCCCTCCTCCCTGTGCCCCTAGCCCCTCTCCTGTTCCCTTGGGTCACATGTACAGTTTTTATATTTGCTTTCACAGTTGGGGTTGATGCCCTGGTGGTGTTTGGATAGTTTTGTGTTGAAAGGGAAGGGGAATAAAATTGCCTTTGTTTTCAACATGGCCATACTGTGTGTGCTATTGAGGTCCTGGTTGTGGACAGGGATGGAAGCCCCTGAGCAGGTGGCCTGGTGCTGGTAAGGAGAAGTGTGGTGCCCTACTCAGTTGGGTGGGCCAGCAGGTGGGAGGTGATGGCATCCCGCACTCTGGCTCCTAAGTGTCGCTGCTGGAGGGGGTGCGCCTCATCTGCAACACTGTGCCTGGCTGGTCAGCTCTGCTGCAGCTGCTGCTGGGTGCGCTGTGATACACAGTAGGTCTCCTCCATCCACTGGGCTCATACACTGCTCCCTGGGATTTGCACACATTGTGCAGGACACATGCTGTGGTGATAATGCAGGATATGTGTTGTGGTGCTGCCTGCAGGTGGGTGGCGAGGGTCTGCCAGCATCCCTTCAGACAGCCAAACGCCTGCTCGATGGTACATCGGCAGTGGGCGAGGGCCTCATTGTACCTCTGCTGCCAAGCATCCAGAGGTCCTGGGAAGGGACGCATCATCCAGTGGAGAAGCAGGTATGCTGCATCTGCCACGATGACTGGTAGTATGCTGACATCCCCAATGGTCTGGTCTTGGATCCCTGGGGCAAAGGTCCATGCCTGCATCAGTCCTGGAAGTGGCAAGTGGTGCAGCACAGGTGTCATGGGCACTCCCAGTCAAGCTGGTGTAAATGTGGGTGAAGTGGCCACTATGGTCTACGACCGCTTCAAGCACCACTGAGTTGCTGCCATGGCGGTTGATGTACTGCCACCCTCCCCCAGGGTGGTGGAGGATGGGGATGTGGGTCCCATCAAGTGCCCCTACACAGTTGGGGAACCCAAGGGCGCCAAACCCTGCCACCACCTCCCTTGGGTTGGCCAGCCAGATGATTCAGTTGGCTAGGTTGTCCTGAATGGCCCCACATACATCCAAGACAGCCTGGCCAGCGGTGGACTTCCCCACCCCAAAGGAGTGGGCCACGTAACTAAGGCTGGCAAAAAGCACCGGCTCAAATTTGCACCGCTTCTATTTGAGCTGCTGCAAGCGCACATGCTTGCATGTGTTGACGCACCCATTATCTACAGCCTTAACTACACAATCAGTGCAGTAACCCCACTCTGTTACTTAGCCTGGGATTAAAGTCAACTTGTCTCACACTATCCTTGTGCTTTCAGGTTTCAGCATGGTATAGAATGTTGTCCCGACCATGTAATGTGGCATCACACTTGTCATATTTTATGAATTGGGGAAGAAGTTTGTGTTTTCCTATTGTGTAGGGA
>NW_005843015.1:32463-43197 GCF_000455745.1 Alligator sinensis
GGAACATCTGGGAGGGTTGGCACACATGTAAGAAGGATCAGGGTTGTAGAATAAGCACATTCACTGGATGTTTCTGTTAACAGGGTCACGATAGGGCTGACACACATGGTCATGTTTAGGTTTTAGAGTTAACAACCCATTGAGAACAGGAGAAGCTTTTGCTGAGTTTATATAGCATGAGTAGGCAGGTGTGATGAAAGGTGCCTTAAGTGGGGGTTCCCCAAGTGACACACTATCCATCCAGCATGGGGCCCCTCCCCTCAACTCGCCTGCCATGACTTGGTGTTATTAGATAACGGGAGGGTTCAGTGGAGATCTTCTTCCTGGGGGGCCCCCAGGGACGGCAGTACTCACAGTTCGGGTGCAATGTTCCACGGGGCTCTGCCTCCCCTACACCCCGCCCACTCACCAACCAGGAAGAGTGCCAGCTATGTTGCTTGATCGAACCCTGCTTGTCTAGAGGACCCGTGTCTGTCTGGCTTCTGTTGGACTTGTCAGTCTGCCCCGACGAGTAGCCTTCTTGTTGTGAAGACTGGCAAGCTGGACTAAAGTTGACTGGCGTCTACTTCAGTGCCTCTGAGAAAGCGCTTCTGATCTTGTGCCTATTCTCCTTTTTGCCAAAAGAAATAGGCCCCTGGTTGGGGCCCCTGTGGGGTTGCCTCCTTCCTCCCAGCCTCCTACAGGGGACTCAAACGCCTCCCTTGCTGGAAGGGACCTCGGAAACCAGGGTTAAAATGTTAAAGGTGCAGTTAATTAATGAGGACTAAACATTGTGTCATGTACTAACATACATAATTTTTAAATACCTGAGCCTCCCTCAGAAAATTTCTCTTGTCATAGTTTGGTACCATAGATGGGGACTCACCAGGGCAACTAGAGGCCTTTTTAGTTCATGTCATCCAATATGCAGGAGGGAAAAGAAAGGAGGGAGGGTCTTGCATTAGCTTCTCCCCGGGCTCTCCACGACTGATGCCATCAGCATGAGATAGAGAATAGCAAAGCAGTGGGAGAAAGCCTCATTCCAACTCTCTTCCCCAGAGAGCCTTAAGCTTCCCTCATGAAAGCTTACAAGTGCATCTGCCTCCATATAACCAGATGCATAGGCAGATCACCCTGTGCCTTGCTGAATCCCTCCTTGCTTCTGACAGGACACAGTGGAGCCACATGGAGAAGCTGCTTGCCGGTGCACTCCCCTCCCCACCCTCTTGTAACAGGCAGCAGGGGAGGAGCAGGGTCAGGGGACTGCAGACCTGGATCCATAGCCCTGGCAGCTGGGGTCTTTCTCCTGCAGAGCTAGGGGAGCAGGGGCTATGGGTGAGGGGCAAGGGGCACCAGGAAGGCTGTGGAGGGAACTGCCCCTGTCATTCAATAAATGACAGAAAGGATTTATTTACTACAGTAGCTCATTGTTACTGCAGAATAGCATTGCCGGGCAGTAACCATGATGCGATGCTACTTCACAGTAATGTCAGGAAACTACGCCATGTACTGCACAGTAATGCTGGTTAAAGCACAGTCATTTGGTACTTGCCTATGCAAGTACTATAGGACTGTGCAGAAGGGACCTCGGAAGGGACCTCGGAAGATCATCAAGTCCAGCCCCCTGCCCAAAGGGCAGGAAGTCAGCTGGGTTCATAGGATCCCAGCAAGATAAGCATCCCGTTTGCTCTTGAAGGTGTTCAATGTAGGCACTTGAACCACCTCCGGTGGCAGGCTGTTCCAGACCTTGGGGGCTCGGACAGTAAAGAAATTCTTCCTTATGTCCAGCCTGAAACGGTCTTGTAGTAGTTTATGACCATTCGACCTAGTCGTCATCCCTTGGGGCGCTCTGGTGAACAAACGTTCCCCCAGATACTGGTGGTCACCCCTGATAAACTTGTAGGTGGCCATCAGATCACCCCTGAGCCTGCGCTTTTCCAGGCTAAAGAGCCCCAGGGCTCTCAGCCTGTCATCGTAGGGTCTGCTTCCCTGACCTCTGATCATGCGCGTGGCTCTTCTCTGGACTCTCTCAAGCTTCTCCACATCCTTTTTGAATTGTGGAGCCCAAAACTGGACGCGATACTCCAGCTGCGGCCTCACTAAGGCCGAGTACAAGGGGAGAATGACGTCCCGGGATTTGCTTGAGAAGCATCTATGGATGCAAGCCAGCGTTTTGGTCGCTTTACTAGCCGCAGCATCGCACTGCAGGTTAATTTGGTGTGATGTGTTTGTTTTTGAACAACACCCTGTTTTGAGCAACCTAAGTCCTATGTGTCATTCCCCACAGATTCCAGTAGGGGGAGCTAAATACTAGGGTTGTGCAAAGTGGGTCCTATTTAATTCGGATTCAGATTCAGCCTGAATCAGGGACAGTGATTCAATTCATTGATTCAGATCACTGTCCCTGATTCAATTTGGCCAAATCAGAATTTGAAGATTTGATGCTGTGATAGGGCAATGCCCCGAGAGAAAACTTACACCGAAAGAGAGAGCTCTTGAAACGGAGGGATGCTGATGAGAACCAGAAGCCCAGCAGGAGTGAAACCATGGTGGGGAAAAATGCTACGGCAACAAAAGTGAAAAAAAAAAAAGAATGATGGGTCCAGGAAGAGCCAGGATCAGCTCTATCCCTGGCATGGACCCACTTTATGGCAGCATACCGATGCTGATTCACCACCCGGCCCCTTAAGGAAGGGATAAAAGCTGGGATTGCAGCCAGGAAGATCAGAAGTGAGGCTTCCATTGGGGCCAGAAAAGCCCTGAGAAGGAGAGAGCTAGAGAGAAAAGCAGTGGTGGCTGCCCCAGGAGGGGGCACCTGGAGAGGAGACAAGACCGCAGGAGCTAAGGTACTTACCTGAAGCCGAATCATGGATCCTGGATGTCTCCAGACTTGACTGGACTGCCAGGGACCCTGGAAGGGGAAAAGAGAGCCAGAAGTCCGGACCACAGTAGAGACACAGCTGGGAAGTAGAGATGTCCCAGGAAACAAGGTAACCTGGGAATGGCAAGAACCATAAGTCATTTTTCACTACAGCCTGGAGCCCAGGCCAAGGTCCATGTCCTATTTATTCTGAAGTCAAAAGGCCAATACAAAAATTACCACTGTAATTTACCCTAGTGGTGGGCAGAAGATAACAGCTTAAGGTTGGTGTGAGGTGGGGTGTAGGGGAGGTGGAGCCCCAAATCAGGAAACTGGACAATCAAAGTTAATGAGGGTCCCAGGGAAGGTGAGACATAACATCTTACTCCCGATAACAAACTTATTTTCCATCAAAGACATGGCAGGGGAGAACCCCTTGAGGCCCTTCCAAGATAAATACTTTAACATCAAGCTATCCAGTTCCCAACAAGACGGTGAGACCCTAGAGGTCCATAAGAGCCAGACGTACTAGCAAACGCCATGGGAACTTACACATGCTGATTCAGAGAATCAGCAATTTGGGCATAGACACAGCTTTAAAGTTTTTTTCTTCATACCTTGAGGTAGCAGAAGCAGCTCATGATCGCTGTGATGCTAGGGTATATGGAGTGTCCCACAGGAGCACAGGGGGACCCTCCACATGCTGGATGGCAGCAAGTAATTCCGGTCCACTTCTGGGTCTGTCGAGGAGCGCACTGGGCCCCCCCCCAACGCCTCCCCTGCTCGGCAATCAGCCACAATGGGACCCTGGGTGCACCCCCCAGACCCAAGAGGTACCAGTCACTGAGCTGAGGGGATGCGGGGGGGGGGGGGGGGGGGGGGGGGCCACTCCCCAGTGGACACAGAAGTGGACTGGAAGTGCTTCTGGTCCACTTCTGGGTCTGCTGCTGAGCGTGCTGGGGAGCCCCCCATGCTTCTGTGGGACACTCTATGTGCCCCAGCATCACAGTGATTACAAGCTCCTGCTACCTAGAGGATGCAGAAAAACATTTAAAGCATTTATGTCCAAATCACTGAATCTTTCTGAATCTCTCCGAATCGATTTGGAGGGATCCAATTTGGAGAGATTAAAGGGTCCTCTGATTCGATTCAGATTCGGAGATTCGGCCACCAAATCAGGCCAAATCTCTGCCGAATTGAATCAGGGACCGAAGCTTCGCACAGCCCTACTAAATACCAATCTATCCCCCCCACAATGTCTTTCCTAATGAATTACAGCAGGAGGTGCATGTGAACCAGCCTCCACAGTCCCCGCCCCTGCCCTCGATGGGAGTCTCCTGCTAAGCCCCCCCTCACCCCACAGCTGGGCACGTTCACCCCAAAACCCTGCCACTTGCACCCACCTAGGCTCAGGCTGGTCTCCCAGTATGCGACCCCATGGTGATCCCAACGACAAGCCACATGAATTCTCCCCTTCTGTCCCTTTCCCTTCCCCCCATGTTACACATATATGGGGTTTTAAAATATATATATAACTGATGTGCTATTAGAGATGTACATAGTTAAGAGTAGTGGCAGAAATGTACAGGGTTGAGATTAGTGGTGGGGTGTTGCTTGGCAATTGCGTCTGGTGGTGGTGGCGAACTCTTACTTTTCTGGCTTTTTAGGACTACATTTCCCGGTATTCCCAGGCTGACGGGGCTTGGAACAGTTTCCATGGGACGCATCAGTGTTTTCCATGGGGACGAATGGTGCTGCTCCCCCCAGCCCACTTCCTTGCCCACATTCCACCTTGAATCTGTTTGTGTAGTGCAACGTATGGCTTTTGGAGGGGTGTTGTGAAATATTTTTGAAATGGTGGGTTGCTGTTGGGTTTGGGGTGGAGTATGCCCCCCCTACACTAAGTCATTATCGGCCCCCCCACACCACCACCACCACCCCCAGCTGGCCAGGAGAGGTATAGTTAACCCTTTCACCCACAGGGTGAGACAGACAGACACAGATGTAAATTGTAAAAGAATATTGTAACCTAACCAAAACGTAACCAGCCTGTGACCAGAGAGCCAGCAAACAGGGACTGCCAACAGGAGCAGTTTCCAGGTAGCTGCTGGAGGCAAGAGGAGGAAGGAGAAGAGAAACCAGGCCAGGCACTAGATCCTGCCCAGGAAAGGTAAGTGATCCAGCTGCCTGTAGCTCTGGCTTAGCTGACTGACTGTGTGTTTGTGTGGTGGGTGGGTGTGCGCTCTGAGAAGTGAGTGTTGATTGCTGATAGTTTGATTGCTGTGGGATAGCTGCCTGGGCTTGAGTCAGCCTGGCCCAC
Source organism: Alligator sinensis (assembly GCF_000455745.1). NCBI lineage: Eukaryota > Metazoa > Chordata > Crocodylia > Alligatoridae > Alligator > Alligator sinensis. The sequence goes on from NW_005843015.1 coordinate 37,623, forward strand.
AAGGGTATAAAAGAAGACTCCCCAGGCAACCAGAGAGCCTGTGACCAGGGAGCCAGTGAATGGGGACTGCCAACAGGAGCAGTTTCCAGGCAGTTCGCAGGCCAGTTCGTGGGCAGGAGTACACTCCCTCTGTAGGGGTGTGCTGATGTTCACACAAGGCGGACACACAGAAGGAGCCAGGTCAGAAACTTCACCAGTGGAGAAAGGAGGACACTTCGCTCTCCAATAATGGTGAGTACACGGCAGACTGCCAGGGCCCTGGCTTGGGTGGCATTGCCTGCCTGGGGTTCCTCTGTGGCCTCCACCCAGATGGAGCCTGTGCGGGGGCTGGAGCCACCCTCCCCGCCTGTCTGTGGGGGTTGCCTGGTGGGGCCTTGGTGGCCTGGGGGGGAGGGGGCAGTGGGAGTTCCCTTGCCTGTCCCACATGTGCCCACTTTCGGACCTTGGAGGAGCAGGTGAGGGAGCTGCAGGCTGAGGTCAGCAGGCTGCAGGGAATTAGGGCGGCTGAGGATGAAATTGATGGGTACTTTCATTCTCTGCAGGGTCAGGAACCTAGAGGAGAAGCCACCCAGGAGGGACCTGCCACAGAGGTATGGCAAACAGTCACCTCCAGAGCCAGGGCTACTCATGCTACCTCAGTGTCAGCTCCCCAGGTACAGCTGGGGAACAGGTACGAGGCCCTGGCAGCCATGGAGGAGGAGGTAGGAGAGGATGTCTCCAAGGGAACTGATGCCACTCCAAGCACAACACAGTCCAAGAACTACCGGAACACCAAGAGGAAGAGACTCCGGGTCCTTGTCATCGGCGATTTCATCCTGAGAGGAACAGAGGGGCTCATCTGTTGCTCTGACCCCATGGCACATGAGGTTTGTTGCCTGCCTGGAGCTCGGATTCAGCACGTCACAGAGATGATCCCAGACCTCATCCGACCCTCTGATCAATACCCTATGGTCCTCATCCACATGGGAATGAATGACTTGGCGAGGGGCAACCTGGACCACGTCATGAGTGACTACAAGGCTCTATGGGCAAAGCTCAAGGAGAATTGGGCACAGGTGTTTTTTTCTTCTATCCTTCCAGTGAGCAGACATGGATTGCACCACGAGACATGCATTGGCAAGGTCAACTGGCGGCTTCAGAGCTGGTGTTACCAGGCGGGCCTTGGGTTCTTGGACCATGACTCACATTTCCTCACAGAGGACATGCTCAGGTGGGATGGGCTTCATCACTCCACAAAAGGTAAGCATGTTTTTTCTTCCAGGCTGGCTGATCTCATACGGCAAACTTTAAACTAGGTTCGCTGGGGGACAGGGATACAGAGGAACATGAGGACACTTCACCATCAAGCCAGGTGACGTGCACAGGTAAGTGACAGGGGCCAGGGCAGGCTTAGGAACAAGGGGGCAGCATGGGCACCTACAGGAAGCCTCAAATGCCTCTACACATGCTTTTTCCATGTGTAGAGGCATTTCCTCAAGGCATGGGGAAAAAGCAGGAGAAACTCGCCCTCCTGCTAGCTAGCAAAAACCCAGACCTAGTGGGGCTCATGGAAACCTGGTGGGATTCTACCCATGACTGGGCAGTGGAAATTCAGGGATACAGGCTGTACAGGTGAGACATGGCAGGGAAGGGGGGTGGAGGGGTGTAGCGCTATATGTCAAAGAGCAATACACGTCCTCAATGATCAGGATGGGGTCAGAGGAGCGGCAAAATGAAGTGCTTTGGGTAAGAATGCAAGAGGGGCATGGGGAAAGGGACTTGAATGTGGGCGTCTACTACAGACCACCTCACCAGGGGGACGAGCTGGGCCTGGAATTCTCAGGTCAGCTCACGGAGGCTGTAAAGTCAAGGGATATTGTTGTCATGGGTGACCTAAACTACCCAGACATCTACTGGGAGAAGCAGTCAGCTAGGTCCAACCACTCACGTAGGTTCCTAGCTGGGATACAGGACCTCCACCTAACCCAGGAGGTGTATAGTCCCACCAGGAGAAATGCCTTGCTGGACTTGGTCCTTGCCACAGGCAGCAACCTGGTGAGGGGTCTGTGGGTACTCAACCACCTGGGCGACAGTGATCATTGCCTGCTGAAATTTACTATCCAGCGCAGGATGATGAAAGCAAGCAGCAAGGCTGAGGTTCTTGACTTCAGGAGGGCTGACTTCTGTAAGCTAAGAAGGGTAATAGGAGAGGCACTGGGGTCTCAGAGCTTCAATGAGATGGGAGCCCAAGACAGGTGGTTGTTCCTCAAGGAGACAATCCTCTGAGCTCAAAGGGAGTCAGTCCCAATACGCACAAGGGGGCCAGGAGTGCTAAGAAGCCCCTATGCCCAGGGATGCCTGAGGGCAAAAAAGGAGGCATACAAACAGTGGAAGCAAAGGGCCTATCAACAAAGAGTATTACACCTCCGTTGCTCGGGACTGCAGGGAGGCTGTTAGGAAGGCCGAGGCAGAGATAGAGCTAGGGCAAGTGACCAGAATTAAGGATAATAAAAAGTCCTTTTTCAAATACATAGGAAGTAAGAAGAAGGCACCAGGTACTTTGGGGCCCCTACAGGACAGGCTTGGCAATCTGGTGATTGCGGCAAACAAAAAAGCTGACCTCTTTAATGAATTCTTTTCCCCTATGTTGCTGAACAAGGACTGGGACATCTCCCCCACTAGAATTGCGGATGAACCTAGGGGAGGCACTGCCATGCCTAGGGTCAGGAATGACCTAGTTAGACAACTTTTGGAGGGGCTGGATGTGTTTAAATCAGTAGGTCCGGATGCTTTTCACCCGCGGGTGCTGACGGAATTGGCGAGGGTCATAGCGGGGCCCCTGGCATGGCTCTATGACCACTTGTGGGGCACTGGCTAGGTACCAGAGGCTTGGAAAAGGGCCAATGTGGTCCCCATTTACAAGAAGGGGAGAAAGGAGGACCCCGGCAATTATAGGCCAGTCAGTCTTACCTCGGTCCTTGGGAAGACCTTTGAGAAAACTATCAAGGAGCACATCTGCAAGGGCCCAGCAGGGGAGGTAATGCTCAGGGGCAACCAACATGGGTTCATTGAGGGCAGGTCCTGCCTGACTCACCTGGTTTCTTTTTATGATCAGGTCACAGTCCCTAGACGAGGGTGTTGGGGTGGATGTTGTCTTCCTGGACTTTAAGAAGGCCTTTGACACGGTTTCCCACCACATTCTCCTAAAAAAACTAGGTGACTGCGGCAATACTGCCTACACAGTCAGATAGGTGGCAAATTGGCTAGATGGTTGCACCCAGAGAGTGGTGGTGGACGGGTCATTTTCAACCTGGAGGGATGTAGGCAGTGGAGTTCCCCCAGGGCTTGGTCCTGGGGTCTGTACTTTTCAACATCTTTATCAGCAATCTGGATGTGGGTGTGGAAAGCACCACATCACTGACAACACCAAGTTGTGGGGTGAGGTGGGCACGCTGGAGAGGAGGGACAGAATCCAGCTAGAACTAGACAAATTACAGAGGTGGGCAGATGAGAATAGAATGGAATTCAACACAGACAAGTGCAAGGTGCTGCATCTAGGGAGAAGGAACCAGCAGCACACCTATAGGTTGGGGAACACCCTTCTTGTCAACACGGTGGCAGAAAGGGATATTGGAGTCACTGTTGACTCCAGGATGAACATGAGCTGCCAATGTGAGGAAGCAGTCAGTAAGGCTAACCGCACCTTGTTATGCATCTATAGATGCATCACAAGCAGGTCCAGGGAGGTGATCCTTCCCCTCTATGCGGCATTGGTCAAGCCACAGTTGGAGCACTGTGTCCAGTTCTGGGCACTGCACTTCAAGAGGGATGTGGCTAGCAGGGGCAGGAGGGTGGCTTGTGGTCTGGAGCTCTGTCTAGCTGCATTCAATAGATGACCTCTGCTTTTTCAACAAGTCACCACAGGGCATAGGGGCGTTTGTGCAGCCTTTTGGTCCTGTTATTTCTGAATAAAACAAAATTAATTTATTCAGCAATAAAAAATAACAAAATGCCCTTCCTTATTGTGCACAAGCAGGCAGACAGGAGTGGGGGATGGGGGAACACCAGGGGAGTGGGGCATGGGGCCAGAGGCAGAGCGGTGGCACTGCAGGGTGCTGGATGGTGGCACTCTTCCCCTGCCTGCTCCCCCGCCCCATCATTCATATCGTATTATAGCACTGCATGTTGGTTTTCAAACAAATTCCTATGCTCTTATGCTCCCTCCATCTCATTTTTAGCTACCATTCCCTTGCTAGCTGCACGCTGCTCCCAGAGCAGGAAGAGAAGAGAAAGAAGTGGAAGAGCTTGATGACACTTTTTTTAGCATTCTCTCAAATAGTATACTATTATATATTATATATTACAGTATGTATTATACTTATAGTAGACTTTTATTATATAGACTCATATGTAGACTTATATTGTATATACCCTGATGTCTATAGACTTATACTATATAGACTTATAATATAATCAGTGCAATAGACTTATAGTATTACATAGTGGCCAGTTCTACCAAAGTATCTTTCAACTAAAAAGTAATTCTTGGTTTATGCGTATTTCCAGTGGTAGAAGAAGCTTTGGAGTTAGCAGTCATTTTCTCTGAATTTCATGCACTGCACTGACAAGGAGTTCTTTTCTCAGGTCTAATTCCAGGTAAATCTGTACAAGGGCCTCAGTCCATCTTCCCTGCTGCTCTAAATCCCTGCTGCCTGGGCACTCTTCCCTCCCTGCTGCATGGGGCATATGCGCACGCACATACACGCACGCTCGCGCGCACACACACACACACACACACACACACAGAGTAATCATAAGTAATAATAAGTAAATACGAAAGTACCTGAATACATACAGAAGTAAATACGTACATAAGTTAATACGTACAGAAGTAAATACAGGCCCACTATCCCATGGCTCCCTCCCTGTCTCCCTGTTGCACCCATGGCTGGGGTCTCATTTCACAATTCTTATGGATGTTTGGGAGCTACCATAATATATCTTATTAATAATAAACATATGTACACACTTACACACAGCCCACTCCTTCATTGTTACATACAGCCACAGAAAGTAATGCTTCAGGGGTCTTAGCACCCAGCTTCTTGCTCAGGAAACCACCCTTCCATAGGTGCCTCTTGCCTCATGGCAATGCACACACACACACACACACACACACACACACACACACACGCGCGCTTGCAAAAATATAGTAGCTTTTTGAGGTACAAAAAGAAAGAGAAATGGTCACTTCTTCCTTGTTACAGCCACAGAAAGTAATACTTTGATTTGTTCTTGCAGCTGTACTTGAAAAATTGCTTTGATTTGTACTTGATCCCCTACCTAGTCCCTCTTTCCCCCTGGCTGTGGCCTTATCACCAGGGATCCTGGTTTTCTGTGATAAAAAAATACACAAATTCTCTGCAGCCGGTCAGGCACCCTAGGGAAGGTGGGGGCAGGGTTTGCAGCCTCCCCGCTCCCAGCTGGAGTGCCCAGCTGGCTGCAACCTCCCCCCACTCCCGGCCAGAGAGTGCCCAATCTGGCTGGGGGCTGAGGGAGCGAGGAGTCTGGAAACCCCCCGCCTCCTGGCCCGAGG
>NW_005843015.1:43232-45442 GCF_000455745.1 Alligator sinensis
TGGGGGCTGAGGGAGCGAGGAGTCTGCAAACCCCCTGCCTCCTGGCCGGAGTGCCCAGCCAGATGCAAACTTCCCTGCTTCCTCAGTCCCCAACTGGCTTGAGCACTCTGGCCAGGAGCGGGGGAGGTTTGCAGCCCCCTAGGCACTCCGGCCAAGGGGCAGAGGGGTTGCAGCCTCCCCACTTCCTCAGGCCCCAGCTAGCTTGGGCACTCCCCAGCTGGGCACTCTGGCTGGGAAGGGGGATTTGCAACTGGCTGGGAGCCATGGGGGTTTGCAGCCAGCCAGGCACTCCGGCATGTGTGGGCAGGCAGAGCCCCCACCAGTGTTCCTCCAAGTGCAGGCTCCGTACTCCTCCTGCTCCTGCACCTGGGGCACCAGCATGGCTCTGTACTGCTGCTCACAGCCACTTCCCCCAGTCTGCCACCACTGCCTTTCTGCCGCTTCCCCATCCCCTGCCCCAGTTCGCTGCTCCGGCACCAGGTCCCAGCTGCACGGCAGAGACCACATGATGCAGCAGGGGCTGGACCAGCCCAGCCGGCACCACATGGAACCAGCTGAGAATCACAGGGGCCAGGCCAGCTTTTGCTGCATCCTGCGGTCCAGCACTGCAGCTGGGAACCACATGGTGCCAGAGGAACCAGCAGGGGGTGGAGGTAAGCGGTGGCAGTGTTGCAAATGGCTGCGGCAAGAGGGATTGGGAGCGAACAGGCGTGGGGAATGCGGCTGGGTGGAAGTGCAGTGTCTGTGCAGTGCACTGGGGCCAGCACTGGAGGGCTCCAGAGTGAGGCAGGAGTGCGGGGCGGGGACCAGCAGGGTGAGGGAGAGCTGCCCTAGCTCCAGAGCCCCTGCTGGCTTAGGCACCACACTCCTGCCACCCTGCTCTGGGCCCCACCAGCTCTGGCCCTGGTGCATCAGCGCAGACCCCATGCACTCTGAGCTTGTGGATGCTCTGTTGGCAATTATCCTCTGCTCATGCAGAGCAAGGGGACATTTAGAAAGAATGGGAGAAGCTATTAGTAGAAAACGCTTCTTCATGTGTGTAATTATATGGTGGAACTCACAGCCACAGGGAGTTACTGAGGCCAAGAATTTAGCAAGATTCCAAAAAGGGATTTGACTCCACAGTGCTCAGCAATCCCATCCCATGTGCTTGGTATACATGCCCTGGACTCCCTCTGTCAAGTCTTGGGCCGAGTCTAGAGAAGAGAAGACTGAGAGGGGATTTAATAGCAACCTTCAACTACCTGAAGGGGGTCTTGAAAGAGGATGAAGCTAAACTGTTCTTAGTAGTTGCAGATGACAGAACAAGGAGCAACAGTCTCAAGTTTGAGAGGACAGTGAAGGAAGCCACAGTCACAACCACCACCATGCAGGCTGAGGGTCAGCCAGGCAACCGAAGGAAGAGACGCTGGGTCATCATGGTGGGTGACTCCCTCCTGAGAGGAAGGGAGGGTCCCATCTGTTGCCTGGATCCCATGGCATGGGAGGTGTGCTGCCTGCCTGGAGCCCAGATCAGGGACATCACTGAGAGGATTCCTGACCTCATCTGGCCCTCCAACTACTATCCCATGGTCCTCATCCATGTGGGCACAAATGATGCAGCCAGGAGTAGTCCAAACCATATCATGAGTGAATACAGGGCTCTGGGGACCAGGCTTAGGAAAATGGGGGCACAGGTGATCTTCTCATTGATCCTTCTGGTCAGCATCACACCACCTGCATCAAAGAAGTCAACCTGCAGTTCTGGAGTTGGTGTCTGTAACAGGGAGCTGTTGGCCCTGTTACTGAGACAAGTGAAGGAAGAAATTTACCGTGCTGGCGGTGAGGTGGCAGAAAATCTTGACGTCATCAGCCGGCATTGGAAGCATTCACCGCACCTGGAAGACAGGAAGCACTGTTAGTTGAGAACCAGAAATAACTATGATAAAAGGAATGACAAAAGAACAGTAAACCCCCAGAAGGGGAGCCTAGAACTGTGGTGACTTAGCAGCAGTGTGAATTTTCATGTGGAGGCATTATCGTGACGGAGGGTAACACCCCTCAAGAAGCAGGTATCAAAGATATAGAAGTTGCCTGCAAATTAGGGAGAGTTTTGGTGAACTCCAGATCAGGTAACAAGAAGCAATTAGAGACTTCGTTAGAAGTTAATAATTACATAATGGGACTGTAAATACTTTTTTTGATGTTACTCTACCCGAAGTGGGGAAAGA
>NW_005843015.1:45473-52115 GCF_000455745.1 Alligator sinensis
TTGGACGAAGAAGCTGTTTCCTTAGTAATTCCCTTTTTGTGTGGGTTTAAAGTATGGTGATGAAGTTATAAATAAGATGTGTGCAAAAATGTCCTGAACCATGTTACCTGTTGTGAACAGATCTCTGGTCACAGAGATGCACTAAGAAAGTAAATATTGAGATTAATTTTCAACTGTGACAACAGCACAGAGTAGCCCACGTGTTCTTTTCTAAAAATAAACTCCCATCAACTCATGGCAGGTCAGTAAAACATGGGAGAAATTCTGAATCAAAAAATTTTCTCTCTATAATTGATTTAGGAATAATAACTCACTCACAGTTTCATCAAGTGGGTTTTGGCTTCTTCGACCATGATCTGCACTTCCACAAGAGGGGCATCCTGGGATATGATGGTCTTCATCTCCCTTCAAAAGGTAAGAGTCTGTTTTCTTACAGATTGGCTGATTTCCTATGTGGGGCTTTAAACTAGTTTTGTCAGGGGATGGGGATGCAGACAACAGAGAGTACCTAGGATCAACAAACCATAAGCCATGTGCTGGAACAGCCCACGGTAAGTACTAAGGGGCCAGATGGGCAACAGGACAGGGGGGCACCAAGAGCACCCATGGGGGTGGAGGTGGGGCTCAAGGGTCTCTATACTAATGCTAGGAGCATGGGGAACAAGCAGGAGGAACTCAGACTCCTGCTTGCAAACAAGAACTTCGACTTAGTTGGGCTAACTGAAATCTGGTGGGACCCTACCCACAATTGGGCAGTAAGTACTGAGGGCTATAGGCTGTACAGATGTGATAGAGTAAGGAAAAAGAAGCGGGGTGTTGCTCTCTATGTTAAGGAGTAATATGCAACTTCCATCAACAAGATGGGACCAGAGGAGGGGCAAATTGAGGTACTGTGAATCAGAACGCTGCTTCTGTGGTGGGAGATGTCTGTCAGAGTGGGCAGCAGTTGCATTGCTGTATCTGTCTCTTTTGTCTGGCTTATGTGTGTACCTAGCATCTGCCACTGAGCATGTAGCACAATTACAATGCACAAAGCCCTAGGGGGAAAATAAGTGAATTTTCTTCTCTGGTCACCTTGGCCCACAGAGGAGATTCTATTTTTTTTAGTTGTCTAAGTGGCAGTTTGGTACAGGTACAGATTCTATTCCTGGACATGTAACCCCACAGGTAAAGACAGCAACATATGCACATAATGCCAAGCAACACAGTGGAGCAGGATTCAGCCATGTTTTAGCTCCAATGGCTGAGTGGACAGGGCACTCACCTGGGTAGCTGGAGACAGGCTCTAGGCTGTTGCACTTAAAAACTGAATTTCTAAAACTAGTGCTCTAAGAATTGACACAACACTTGGTTGATGAATAGCAGAAAGGCTTGCTTTAATAACAACCAACAAGCTACAAAACTAAATGACAGAAAAAGACTCTTTCACATAAAATGAGCTATTAGTCCCTGTATTATCTTAGCTGTAACACTGTTTTCTCACCAATGCAAACAGGGAAAATGATCCAGTCTTGCAGCCTTTACTCGTGGACTGGGCGCAGTATGGCTTCTTGATCTTTCCTGGACTGCACACCTTGCTGGCAGTTCTGTCTTGCTTTATACTGTTTAATTGTATAGCTTCAAAGGATTTTTCCTTGATGGTTGACCAATTAAAGTCTGAACAAAACAGGGAGGAAAAGGGTGACCATCATATTACAATTGTTAAATTGCCTGGCTCCTCTTTTTAGATTTATTTATAAGTGAAGAGTTGTGTTTCTCACAGCCGCTGACTAGCTCAGCAATTTCATCTTGAGTGGTCAAACAGAATTCTTAGAGACATTGGTTACCAGACCTGTCTTTGAGTATTTGTTTATCAATGGGGAAATTTGCAACATCTTGTACCAGAGATGGTCCATTTACAAAACTCCAGACATACATTAAATGATTGAGACATTTGTAACACCTTAGACATTGGATGCCTGTTTTGAGAGATGTGAGGATTTCATGTATAGGACATTTTTCCTGTATTCAATGCACCTTTTACAGGTTTAGCTTGAAATATATATTTAATCTTTTGTTTTCTTTAGTTACTAGTTCAATTGAAATGCATATGTAATGTCCTTGCCTTCTTTAGTTACACTGGCTCAGCCTTCTCTCTGGCTTTCTTAGCTTTTGAGATACACATGTAATTAGCATGTCATATCTCTGCCAACATTTTTTTTTTTAAGAGGAACCATCCCTCTTCTTATTTGATGGTATGGGTCTAGTATTGAGTACCACAAGCTTCACTCTCTCTTATGCCTAATGGGTTGCAAGCCATTAGCAGAGTTTAATATTATTTCTGGCAGGCTTCTTACCACAACCCAGTCTTGCCCTAGTCACTGTCTTGCATTTTTGTGCAAGAGACACTGTTCTAAGCATTCACAGCTTGTCATACCCAGCATAGGCTCTCTCTGACCCAGAGGGGTTTTGAACCTGTGTTCCTGAGTTAATTCAGCACAGCACTTGAACCACAATGCTACAGGTAAGGATCATGCAGAGCCCTCTCCAGCACACCTTTCAAAACTGAGCCACTGCCCCTTGCATTCAATATACTGGTGTTGACTTGACACACGTCAAATCAATGCTCGGGATCTCAATATTGCACTGTTAGGCAGGAGGGTGTGTCACAAAATCATACACACACACACACACACACACACACACAAACTGCACTGGATCCACACACACATACACATATACACACACACAAACATGCACTTCAGTGGCTGTGTGTTAACACTAGGGGGCACTTGGGGTTACTTGGGGTCACTATGCCCTGGGGTTAGTCAGGGTCACAGTGCCCTGGGGTTACTCGGGGTCATGGTGCTGGGGTTACTTGGGGTCAACGTGCCCTGTGGTTACTTGGGGTCACTTGGGGCCCAGGCAGAAGCGAGGGAAAAAGCCAGGGCTGGAGACAGCGGTGTGGGTGGTGGAGCCAGGGAAGAAAGCCAGGGTGGCAGCGAGGAGAAGCAGTGGAGACTGGAGGTAAGGGGCAGTGCGACAGAAGTTGGGAGGCAGCTGAGAGCTGGCAGGAATGGGAAGAAGCAGTGAAGGTAAGGGGCGGTGAGGCAGAGCAGAGGCTGGAAGAGAAAGCTGGGTGACAGAGGGAACCGGGAGGTGGAGGTAGCCAGAGGAGGCAGAGGAGAGGTCAGGGAAGAAAGCCGGGGCAGCAGTAGAGCAGAAGATGGAGGAGAAAGCCGGGAATGGCAGAGACAGGGAGAAAGCTAGAGAAGCGGCAGAGACGGGGGAGAAAGCCAGGATGAAAGCTGGGGCAGAGGTGAAGCCGAAGACAGGGTAGAAAGCCAGGAGGTGGGAGAGACGGGGAAGGAAGTGGGGGAAGTGTCGGAGATGAGGGAAGAAAGCGGGGACAAAAGCCAGGGCAGAGGTGAGGCAGAGGTAGGAGGAGAAAGCTGGGAAGTGGCAGAGATGGGGGAGAAAGCCAGGCGGCAGCCGAGAGAGAGGGAGAAAGCCAGGAGACAGCGGAGCAGGTGAAGCAGAGGGCGGTGGAGAAAGCAAAGACGGGGGAGATCAGGAAAGCAGCTAGCCAGAAGATAAAAAGGCAGAAGCCAGGAGGTGGAGTGGAGGTGAGGGGCGGTGAAAGCCAGGGTTTGGAGGAGAGCAGTGTTGGAGTTTAAGCTGGGATGAAGAACAGAGAGATGGGTGTTGGAGGTTAGAGGCAGCAGGGAAGCAGCCAAGATGACACAGAGAGAGAAGGAGACAGAACGAAGGTCAGAGGGGCAGAGATTGGAACAGGGCCAGGAGATCAGCAAGACAAAAACCCAGTTCAGGGTTCCAAAGTAACAATTTTATTAAACAGGCAACACACTATACAGCCCCACAAAATTATTGGTTCACACACACACACACACACGCACACAATGGTAGCAGGAGAGAAAGGACTTAATGGAGGGATTTGAGGTCCAGGTGTGCAAAGACATAGAGTTCAGGTCCCTTGCTTGGGGGAAGAAGGTGGGTGATAGCTATCTATCTGGGCTGTGAGTTGATCCTTGATGGGTAGTTGGGGTCTTCTCCATCAAGGTGTTGTCCAGAGGGGGTCGCCGGCAGGGCCTCTGGGTGGACAGGTGGTAGTGCTGCTCCAGATGGAGAGGGTGTCCCAAGGAGGTTACACTCTACCACCCCTTTTATAGGGGTGGGCTACCTGTGACTCCAGTGAGCAGGACATGCCCAGAGTTTCCCCCCTCCCCCCCTTTTTAGGGGGGTGGCCTACCTGTGACTCCAATGGGCAGGACATGCCCAGGCAAGGGCCAGTCCTGTTCAGATGAGGTCATGCAGTACTAGGTGTCCTCATTGTCTGTGGTATACAACAGTGGAATTTCTGATTTCTATTCTGTTCTTTGTTTCTATGTTGCTGGTTTCTAGGAGGGTCTTTATCTTTCAAATATTGGGTCCTGGGAGTAGGTCTGTGGTTTCAGGGAGAGTCAAAGCAAGGTTGTGGTCTGGTTGTTGAGTTGATGGTCCAGTCGTTGAGTTGATGGTCTGGTCATTGAGCAGGAGCTATTTTTAGGCCTGCTACCCTTATGTCTCAATCACCCTCATTCATCCTCATTCACCCAGGAACCAATTTACATAGGAGGGGTAGGTATGAGTCATAGCTGCAACACAGTTACAATAGGGTATTCCCAGTAGACACAAAATGGAGACATGACATTATAAGATGGAGAGTTGGCATTACTTTGGTTAACTTACAGGAACAGGCCTAAATCATACAATATCACTATAAAACATAGGAATACAATATAAAACAGTAAAAATCAATACAAAAATAACAGAACACTATTTACAATATAAAAAGGAGCATGTCACAATAATGGCATACAAGAATTTAGCTTATCTATGACTACTTATAAGTATTTATAAGGGATAGAGAGGGCAGAGAGAATGTCAGAAATGGTTGGGGAAGGGGAGGGAATGTATTTTTAAATAAAAAAAAGGAAAAACTGGGAGTTTTGCTACACTGGAGAAAACGGATGGAGGACAGTATAGAGGGGAAGTTTCTGCCCTATTGCGAGAATGGGTCTACATCCCATCCCTTCCAGGCAAGCAGCCTCACTGAGCTACACAGATTCATACTTGTTCTTTTCTTTTTGGCCCCATATATCTTCTTTTTATGGATGCCCAGAGAGCCAACTTCAAAGGGGATGCCAGAGAAGGCTTTGGATAACGCCTTCCCTGTGGTGTAGTAGTTCAAGTACTGTACCAGGAAATCTGAAAAATACAAATTCAACTCCCTTCTGGGTTAAGAGGGCTCCTAGCCACTCAGCTGTTATGGCTAAAACACTGCATGGCCCTCTTTCTTCTCCATCATAGTTGTGGTTATTAGACTGACTACAGTTTTGGACCTTACACAATGCTATCCATTCATAAAGGGTGTGCGCACCTAGCTGAGTATATGTGATGCCAGTGTGTAGCCTAGTCAGATGTCCAGTCTGTGCACATCCACACACATGCATGCTATATGTTCACACTTGCAGAAATAGAATGCCTACCTACCTGTAAGCACCAGAAATGCCATGCAGATGACCAAAATGCTGCCTTTTGGATGACTAGAAAAAAATAGAATGCTATCCCTGGTGTGTAGGACTACCTAACAAGCTCTGGCTAAGACTGACCAGTGTTGCCACTCCTAAATGTTAACAAATCATAAATCAAGCCCCTAAAATAATGTAATTTCTTTAAAACCTCTATTTTATGGGATCTTTGTGTTATAATTTTTGGGTCTTCTGACTTTGAAATTCTCTGCAATTATAAGGCTTCTCTTAATGCAAGTCCAGATTCTCCCATAATCAACTGACTGTAGGAGCTGACTCGAAAAGCAAAACACCAAAAAACTAATTCTAGAACCTCACGAGCTAGTAATAATGGGCATTTGTAGATGACACAGGGGTTTCATAGATTTCATAGACATTAGGGCTGGAAGGGACCTCGCAAGATCATCAAGTCCAGCCCCCTGCCCAAAGGGCAGGAAGTCAGCTGGGGTCATAGGATCCCAGCAAGATAAGCATCCAGTTTGCTCTTGAAGGTGTTCAATGTAGGCGCTTGAACCACCTCCGACGGCAGGCTGTTCCAGACCTTGGGGGCTCGGACAGTAAAGAAATTCTTCCTTATGTCCAGCCTGAAACGATCTTGTAGTAGTTTATGACCATTCGACCTAGTCGTCATCTCTTGGGGCGCTCTGGTGAACAAATGTTCTCCCAGTTTCTGGTGGTCACCCCTGATAAACTTGTAGGTGGCCATCAGATCACCCCTGAGCCTGCACTTTTCCAGGCTAAAGAGCCCCAGGGCTCTCAGCCTGTCATCATAGGGTCTGCTTCCCTGACCTCTGATCATGCGCGTGGCTCTTCTCTGGACTCTCTCAAGCTTCTCCACATCCTTTTTGAATTGTGGAGCCCAAAACTGGACACAGTACCCCAGCTGCGGCCTCACTAAGGCCGAGTACAAGGGGAGAATGACGTCCCGGGATTTGCTTGAGAAGCATCTATGGATGCAAGCCAGCATTTTGGTCGCTTTACTAGCCGCCGCATAGCATTGCAGGCTCATGTTCATCTTGTGGTCAATGATGACCCCCAAGTCTCTTTCTTCCATAGTGCTAGCCAACATAGC
>NW_005843015.1:54207-54574 GCF_000455745.1 Alligator sinensis
CCAACCCCACCCCACCACCCCCCCACCGGGCCAGCAGTGGTGTTAGTCCCCCCATCCCCCAGCGGGCTTAGTTTAAAGCCTGGTGGAGCCGGTCAGCCAGTCTGGCTGAGAAGAGCCTCCTCCCTAGGAGAGAGAGGTGGAGGCCATCTCTTCCCAGCAGCTCCCTGCCTCTCTCGCCAAAGAGCGGGCTGTGGTCATGAAAGCCAAAGCCTTCCTGACGACACCGGCGCCGCAGTCTTTGGTTGACCACGTGGATCCTCCTCTCCCTCCACAGCCCATAGCCTGAGACTGGGAGGATCGACAAGAACACCACCTGTGCCCCCAGACCCTTTAGCCCCGCTCCCAAATCCCTGTAGCGCCTCATGAC
>NW_005843015.1:54822-61391 GCF_000455745.1 Alligator sinensis
CCCACAACAAACACCTTACGTTTTGTCTTGGGGAGAGCAGGGGCGGGAACTGCAGTTGGGCCCATGTTGCCTGTGGGAGCCGGCAACTCAGCAGGCTCCGCAGGAGCGGCAAGAGGTGCATACCTGTTGCTCAGCTCCGGCGGGACAGGGGCCTTGGTGCGGCTGGTTTAATTCTCCCTAAATTGAAGCACTGTTTTTTTAAAAGCACCACTTCAATTTAGGACGAAGTAAACCCCCATGTCATGTACCCCCATGTTCTTACCTGCCTCTCCAGTGGCAGGGGGGGGGGGGGGGCCAAATGGTCCCTGAGCTGTGGGGCGGGGGGAGCTGGTGCTTTCCTCTGTGGCAGCAGCGGCACCCCTGAGGTGGTACTTGGCTCAGGCAGTCCTGGGGGACACTGCAACTGCGGAGGGAAGCACTGGGTCACTGTGCAGCTCAGGTAGGCAGGCAAGCTCTGGGGAAGGAAAAAAAAAAACATCAGGCTCGCCGCTTTTTTTTTTTCCTTCAGTGCAGCCTGCTTTCCTGGGCTGCTGCCAGGCTGCCTGCTGAGGTGGCCTGCAGAGCCCCAGAGCCCCACGGGGCCTGGCGATTCACTCTGCGGCTGTAAGGTAGCAAACTAAAAGTCCTTGGAGGTGTTTTAGTTTGCTCTGCCCCGAAGTCATTTGCTGCGCCCCAAAGTCATTTAAGGTGCATTATGCTACCGAATTTGCTACAGCAGCTGAAAGTAAGACGTAATACACCACCGAATTTGCAAACTTGTGCAAACAACAACATCATTAAAGCGGTGCAAAAGGGCATTTCACCCGCTTTAATGTGTCGTCTACAAATGCCCATTGACTGAGCCTTGAGGTCTTGGCAGAATTCATTTAAAGAACATGGATTTAACAGCTCATCACTGATATTTTTAAAAAGGCAATGGAATTCTTTGTCAATATTGTCATATTTCTGCATAGGAGCATGGCTTCTTGTTGTTGAGATGGGCCTCCCTGACTGAGCAGGATTGGAGAAGTTATTTCTGGGCATTTGTTAGCTGAGTTCCTGATGAGTCATTTCTGAGATGGGGTAATAGTGATGCAGCTAGATCAGCCTGACTAAACTGGAGAAGGTAATCACTCCTTAACATCCTTGGTTTCTTTTTAATTATCCCTTACTTTACAAGAGGACTCTGAAGGCCGAATCACTTTTAATAAGTTTCACCTTTTGATGCTCTCATGTCTTTTCAAATGGCAAATGTCTTTGCACATTCTTTGCCATGGTTGTAAGGGGCTGGGCCTTTGTAAAGCTAAGAAATGATTTTCCTGGCTTTGACTCTGTTAAAGAAAAATAACCTACCTAGCTATTCTTAAGTGCCTGGCTTTGTTACCTAGCACATAGTGGGAATTAAAATCCCACCTATATTACGTGTTTTGTGGTTTGGACTTCCATCAGATGTGGTCTGGAAAGGCTTTTTTTCATTCACATCCCAACTTAATGGCAAGTGCCTCCTTTGTTTTCCATTCTCTACATCTTCGCTCAGAGAGTTTCTCACCATACTCTTTACTGTCATACCATAGAGCCTTGGCATGGCCAACCAAGAGCATCTCCCCAGCACCCTGGCTGCAATGCTGAGATACATTAGTACTTTAACACTTGTATTTCCCATCTGTTGCTGCTCAAGGTCCTTAGTCTTTTTGATTCCAGAACTTCTCTCCTCCTCTTTGTCTATTTGGATTGAGGATTATCTGAAAACCCTGAGACAATAGCCTGGGACCCTTTCTCTTAGATCTGGAAAGATGGCATCATGTGGGGCTCATGTTGCCCCCATACTGTGACACACAGCATGAGCAATTTGGTCCCCCACTGGGCTAGGTGTCTGCACATTGCAATAGTTGTGTGTTGGATACCTGTTTGACTGCCACCCCCAAGATGGGTTAGTTACTCCCACTTATGCAATGTCTATGTTTTCCCCTTGAGCTCTTTATTAAAATCTGTGTTCAGATGCTTATTACAGTGGCCCCTCCCAAGGGATGGGTGTATATTTCCATATATCTGAAGGAGCTCCAGTCAGGCGCTATAGCATGCACTGAGGTGTCCATTTCATTCTGCCTAACCTCCTTGTTTGTATTTCCAGGGAGGCAGTCAGAGACCAGGAGAACATCTGCTGAGTTCAGGAGGGCAGAGCTGCCTTGTCCAGGTTCTCAGACCTGTCCCTTCAGCTGGAAACTCAACTCACAGTAAGAGCTCACCATGTTTCTCAATGCATGCATCTAGGTTTTACATTCTGAAGCATACAATTATCCAAATTATTTTTGTAACTTGGTGCTGGGCTGTTAATTAATGTAATTGGTGTTTGTTCAGAGGCTGATCTACATTATTGAAAGTCTGGAGATTATTGTTGCAGTTATTAATCATACAGAAATAAACACCAGAGGTACCTGCTGCAAAGCTAGAAGAACTAGAAATAGTCAGGCATGGGGGGAGGGTGGGGGCTTGTCAGCATCACCTTGGGCCTTGTGGGAAGCAGGCAGGGAAAGGCAGATTGATTTAAGACAGCCAGTGAGGGATGTGGACCCTACTGGAAAGGTCTGAAAGGCAGGGAGGGGACAGAAGTTTAAATCAGGCAAGATTTGGAATCAGTTAAGAGACAAGCAAGGTAGAATTGCTGTGGGTCCAGTATATAGGTTGAGCACCGGAGATGGCAAGAGGCACTAAGAAAAACAGCACACCAGAGACGTGGTGTCAGGAATTAAAATGTGAAAGAAGTATTGGGGAGATAATGGAGATTCAGCTGGTGGGAACTTAAAGGAGACTAGCGATAGGTTACAAGAGAGTCCCATGCACCCTTACTGCCCATGGATTGGCTGAGCGCAAACATCAAAAGCAAAATATGCCAGGAGGGATTGGGCATATTTCACTGGGTGCAACAGGGCTGTCATTATTGTGCACAGACTAATGTAGATGCGTATAGGGTCTTGGAGTCATTAACATGTGTCAGACAAAGAAAGAAATCCCTGCCCCGACCAACTGAGGTTCATACCATCTAAGGGATTTAGGTGCTTAAATGCCATTCAGGTGTGGACCCTTGCAGATAAAAAGAGAGCCATGCAGCCCAGGCAAACAACAGGAGCTGGTGTGTTACTGCAGGAATCCTCCATGGGACTTGGAGGCCTCAGAGTGTTTGGAAGGAGGAGACAAATGGTGCTATCTGGGCATAGACTAATCAGCAGTAAGATGTGTCCTATTCTGCACTGACAGTACCAGATCAGGAGAATTTGGGCACAAAACACCAAGAGGAATCTGGTTATGAGATTCACATCCTTGAATAGGCACAAGCCAAATGACAGCAAGCTCCGAAGCTTGCCAGAAGTGGAGACCATATATCAGGGGCCTTTCCTAGAGTAGTTAAGTTCCATGGAGGTGCCTCAGATCTTCAAGCAGCACCATTCTGTCAATGCTGCCTTTCAAACTGCCTGCAAGCCTATGGAAGGAACTGGAGGGAGTGGTTTTATAGTAGAAATGGTGCATTCGCTCTCTATAACCTCCACCTTGCGGTTCCTTCCAGATGCTGCTGCAAGTCACTAACAAATCAGAGGATCAGATACACTAAGAGAAATCAGATTGTTTTCCTTAGCTGAACTCCTCCATGGCTGGAAACGATTTACCTTTTACATGGGACACAAGGACCATTGCAGACATCCGTGATATCCAACATAAACTGTGCAGAAATCTATTTCCCTAGGGGAAATGGCTGTATGGGAAAGCTATTATGCAAGTTCCCTGTGAATGGTAATGTCATGTCAGACTGATTGCTGTTAGTGCAGGGGCTGATGGAGGGCTGCAGGGAATGGTAAAATCATGCTCAGCTCTCAGAATGGGTCTGATATAACAATGCTGCTCCACTCTCAAAGAGGTACCATGGGCCCTGGTGTACCCTCCCTGATGTAAAGAATGGGCATGGCACAGAGCTCAGGGAAATGATTGTGTGGAAGAGAAGGAGGAAATGGTAGGAGCATGGAGAGCATTTCAGCCTTGAGCCTTGTAACAGAACACTAACCCTGAAGAAAGTGCTTTGGCTTCTCCATGGTGGTCAGCAGAGATGGGACAAAGTGGCAAATCTTAGCTCCAGATCTAGTTCCCTAAGTACTGGTATGCATAGATCATAACTCAAGAAGAGGGTGCAGCCTGGAATGGAAGGGTTTTGCTCCCTTGACCCAGGTTCCTTTCTCTTTTGGGCCCCAATTCATATTAGCACCTCAGCCTCAAGGCCTGAGGCAGTTACTGAGAGTCATTGCCTTTCAGTGGGTTGCCTTTATGTGTTCCCTCTGGAGTGCAGAGTTGTGAAGGGGCCTTGAGGAATGGATTCCCCACATCTTGTGGTAGTTTAGAGAGTGTTGTTAGTAGTTAAGATAGATGACCAGGAATCAGGACTCCTGGGTTCTTTTTCCATCCGTCATTGATTTGTTGTGTGACCTTGTGCAAGCCCCTTCACTTCTCAGTGTCTCTATGGAAATAAGGGATAGAGATAAAAAGTGATCTTCTGAGAGGTTGTGACACGTCCTTTAATTAGCAGCATGGGGGAAGTGCACCTTCAGATAGCAGGTGTCATAGATATGATCCAGATGTGGGGGGTCAGAGGTAAGGACACAAGCCTGGGATGTCCAAGAGTCAAGGGTCACATTACCAGGGAGTCCAAGCACAAAGGGGTAAGCAGGATCTGGGGACTAGGAGTTAGGTAAATGGGTTAAGGCTAGACAAAGGTGCAGGTAGCAATTAGGCAAGGCTTTAGGTAGGAGCTGCTGGTTAGGAGCTAGAGGAACAGCAGGAACCAGATAAGACAACAGGGAACCAAACATCAGGAACCAGATTAGGAAACTCAGAACCAGAAATCAGGAACCAGCGCCAGGAATCAAGGACCAAACTAGGAGCAGGAATCCAAGACCCAGCATGAGAAGCACTAAGAGCACTACAAGGGATACTGCTTATATGCAGCAGCCATATCCAAACACTTGAGCCAGATGAGGGCACTTAGGCAGCTGGCATTCAGTCCCCCCAGGATATCAGGGCCATCTGGGGCTTGTCTGTCTGCCCACTGCTCAACCCCCCCTACAACAAGCTAGCAAGGGACACCCTCTCTGAACCCTGATTTCCAGATTCTGGTGTCACTTGATGGTTTGCTCAGTCAGACACTGCTGTGCATTTCCCCATAACCTGCCATGACTGTCCGTGGTAGGGATAGGGCATATGGGCACTGATAAGTGATGGCCATGCTGCCAAGTGCTTCTGTGCTGCCATTTTAGGGGGGTGGGGTGGAGAAGCCCTCCCCAGGTGTATAGGGCAGAATTCTATTTCACCTAGTGGATGACCAGAGCACAGTCTGGGACTAACTCTAAGGGCCAGATTCTCTTCTACTTTTAGGCACATAAATGAATTTGGGTATCTCAGTGTACTCCATCCGGCTCCAGTCTATGAAAAACAGTTAATGCAAATGATGGGTGAGGCCTTCTTTTCCTCCCTGCATTTTTGTGACACAGTCTGAAGGATCAGATGACTGTGTGTTACAAGATTTGATGCATTCATTGATTTTCAATTACTTGAGCAGGGTGGAATTAAAGTCCTGAAGGGTTAATTAAAGCACATTTCAGAGGAGGGCCACCCGTTTGGTGAGAGGGCAGCAGGACAGGCCCTATAAGGAGAGACTGAGGGACCTGAACCTGTTCAGTCTCAGCAAGAGGAGGCTGAGGGGGGACCTGGTGGCTGCCTACAAACTCATCAGGGGAGATCATCAGCAAATAGGTAGAGCCCTTTTCTCCCCAGCACCACCTGGGGTGACAAGAAACAATGGTAATAAGCTGATGGAGAATAGGTTTAGGTTAGAGATCAGAAGGCAATATTTTACAGTTAGGGTGGCCAAAATCTGGAACCAACTTCCCAGGGAAGTGGTCCTCGCCCCTACCTTGGGCAAATTCAAAAAGAGGTTAGATGATCACCTGTCTGGGGTCTTGTGAACCCAGCATTCATTCCTGCCTGTGGCAGGGGGTCAGGCTAAATGATCTGATCAGGTCCCTCCTGACCCTAGCTACTATAAAACTATGAAACCCTTCAGGGAAGCCAAATCACTTATGTATCTAATAGGTGGAACAGAATCTGGCCCTGAGTTAACATATTGTTGTGTAGGAGTGACGCTATTACCCCTCTGGGTGTGCAAGTGTCCTCATCATAGGAATAGGATTTCCTCTGGAGACACACAGATATCTCTTTCTAGAATGGGGGCACTTACATGCCCCAGGGGGTAAGAAAATAACTCCTACTCAATGGTTGAGTAGCTTTCTGCTCATAGTCACTGCTGGAAGTGGTGGGCTCAGCGAGCATTGTTGAAGAATACAGGTCCATTTGTAGGGTCAGCTCCTTGCAAGGTTCAAGCTGATCAGCTTCCTTCCGTTCCTGTTGTATACATTCCCCACAGGGGTAGTACGGCACAGGACACACAAGGTTCCAGTACCTTCAAGCAAAACTACAGGTGGGAATGCCCAAGGAAGCCTGGGCAGCAAACGCTGGGGACTCTTGCTGGGGGATCAGTGACAGGCATTCCT
>NW_005843015.1:61422-83571 GCF_000455745.1 Alligator sinensis
CAGGCTCCTTCCTGCCCCCCCAAGCTGTTGTTTTAATGAAACTAATTTGCTTCCCTGTTCCCCATATTAGAAGCAGTTTCACAAGGCAGAACAATCCACAGCCAGGCCTGATGCTAAGGTGCTGGAACTGTATTGTAAGCAAATCACATGGTCCATCTGCCTCACCCCAGCAGTGCCACTAGGATGTATCCTCTTCTACCAGGCCTGCTCCTGCTACCTTTCAGCCCCATGCTGCAGACTTCAGTTTCCCTTTTCCCTGCAGGATGGGTGCCAGGAAGCTGGTGCTACCGTTGCTGTCTGTGGCTTCCCTGCTGCACATAGCTGCCACACTGAGGATCAGTGCTTTCAACATCCAGGCATTTGGAGACAGCAAGCTATCCAATGAGACCGCTGCAGATATTATCATCAATGTGAGTGCTGCTGGCCACTGTGCCAATGCTTACTGCTTTTAGGAGCTGGGGCCAAGGCATGGTCTGTGCCCAGTATTGAGCCAGCTCAGTAACCCCTATGACAGCTAGCAAAGGTTTGTGCAGGTGTTTAACTGAAAAATGGCCCCACTCAGGATTCAAGGGGGAGAGGTTGTTGACCTGGGAAAGTTCTCCCTATCTAGAGGGGAGCATGTCTATGGATTCATCTTGGTGTCACAATATAGCCTGATACCAGCAAGAGGAGAATCAAAATGGCACTGAATCTTAAGGTGATAAGACCGAGCGGATCAGGGGTAGATGTGTCCTGTCTGAGGGTCACCTGTCAGCACTTACCTATGGCAGGCACTTCACTACTTCCCCTCTGGAAAGGGGAGGCAGTGAACCCAGCATTCATGCCCTGGAGGCACTTCTGTCCCTGCCAGGGATGAACCCCAGCAAGGGACTCTTTACTGAATGGAGGCAGCCAGAAAGGTGCCCACAGCCCCAGTCCAGACCTGGGTTTGGCTCCATATCCCTGTGCTGGGAAGAACCCAACTCCTGAGCTTGGTGGTCTGAGCACCCCCGTATGCTGGGCTGGCAGGTGCTCTTTGATCCAACCCAGGACCTGAGCCCTTACTCTGATCATGCCTGGGTGACCATGTGTCCTGGTTTAGCTGGAACAGTTCTAGATTTTGGAGGCCGGTCCTGGCTGTCTGGTGAGAATTAATATGAGCATCCCAGAAACACAGGGGGGTGCAGAATGCAGTCTGGCAGAGGCAGAGCAGCATGGTGTGCCACACGTCACCCTGCCTCTGCCTCTGCCTGCAGCAGCACTGCTAACTTGGCTGGGATGGGGATGGGGATGGGGATGGGGAGGGAGAGCAGTGTCCTGGATTTCCTTCTGGTCAGATCAGACTGAGTTCTGGAGTCTGGGACCAGGGGTTGGGAAAACATCAGAGTGGCTGATGCATGGAAGATTCTTGTCTCTCAGCTCACAGGGGGCACTGTGACAGGACACTCAGCATTCAGGCTCTGTTGTAGCACTCAGGCTTTGGAACTGGCCTGATGGGTGACCTCCAGTGTGTCCCTTCCCCACAGTGCCTTGGTGTTCTCCTTTGTGAGATAATGCCCTTACCCTTTAGTGAAATTAGCAGGGAGAAGTGTCAGCCACTGCTCTGATCTTCCAGGTATCAAAGTGGGGAACTGAGCCTCTTTCTATACCCCATGGAGTTACTAGTCCTTCCCTGAGGCTATCTCATTGAATGTGCATCAATTTATCTGTTATGATAGAGATAGCCTGGTGATTTGTTCCTGGCTGGGGCTCTCAGCACCACTGCTAGCAAACAGGCTGTGTTTGGGTTGGGAGGAAGCTGATTGCCGTACCACTGAGTGTTGTTGTGGTGCTTGTCCCCTGAACATGCAGTCTTTCACTTTGAGTCTCAAGTCATCCCCGCCAGCTGTTTGATCTAAGCCAGGGTGGGCAAATGCAGCCCACGGGCTGGATGCAGCCCACCAGGCCATTCTATCTGGCCTGCAGGGCCCCCCAAAATTTAGAAAATTAATAATTATCGGCCCCTGGCTGCCTGTCATGTAGCCCTCAATGGCTTGCCAAAACTCAGTAAGCAGCCCTCTGCCTGAAATAATTGCCTGCCCCTGATCTAAGCCCTGGTCTGAGCCATACCACTTACTGAGAGCTCCTGCCATCCCCAACAGATCCTGTCTAGGTACGATATTGCCCTGGTGCAGGAGGTGCGGGACTCTGATCTGAGTGCTGTGACAAAGCTCATGGACCAGCTCAACAGGTAACTTGGTGAGAACACGGCCCCTGAAGCACAGGTAGGGACCAGTAGTGTGAGAATGGGTGGGTGAGGTGGGAACAAGCCCTAGGTGCTGCCTAAGGGGGAGGGCACCAGAAGGGAATGGAGAAGGTGCCTCACCCTCCCATCCCTGGCTCCACCTCCTGCTGCACATTCCAACTCCTGCCCAGGTGGTGCAGGAGCATGTGTCACTGAGTGAAGGGTATTACAGGGAATGTAGTTATATCGATCGGCAACAACTGGAGGTCACTGTCACCACTGGAGTTCACTGCTGATGTCAGCCCATTTTATGCCCCCAAAACAGCTGTTAATAGATATTTATCCATGAATTTGTCTAGTCCCTTTTTCAACTAGTCTATGCTACCTGCCTCCACCACCTCTTGTGGCAATTAATTCCATAAGTTAAATACACATTGCATAAACCTGTCTCCTACTAATTTCCGTGGCTGCCTCCTAGTTCTAATGTTCTGGGACTTGGTGAAGAACACCTCAGTGAAGAACACCACATTGCGAGCACAGTTCACTTGGTCCACACACTTCATGATTTTATAGACCTCTAGCATATCCCCGCCTCAGCCACCTACTTCCCAAAATGTAAGGGTCCTCCTGCCAGCTGTGCTCCCTCAGGATACCACCAGGTCCAGCAGATCCCATGGGTTCCAGAAGTGGAACCTTCTGGGCAAAGAGCACTGGGCTGAGCATTTCCAGAATATAGCGGCTTCCTGAGGAAGGGATTCATGGTACACCAGTCATCAACTGGCACCAGGCCAGGCATGGCTGGGGCTCCCACAAAGCATCAGAGACTGCCTAGGCAAGAGCAAGGGAGCCTGCCTAGCAGAGATGATCAGGTGCCACATTGCAAGCACAGTGTATAGTACTGTGGACTGGCTGGTTTGTAGGGTGTTTCATTTGGCCAACCTCAGGAGGTGGAGTCAGACCCCCAAGCCAGGAGGTCCATCTCAGCCTCCAGTGACTTTAAAGACCTGTGGTTTGTAAGTCTGCACTTGAGTTTGCCCATCCTCCCCTCCTGTGTCGATGCAGATGGAATCACTGCAGGTGGAAAAGGCAACTCCAGAGAACCCAGAAATACCTGTGTCTCAAAAATGACTCCACCCACCCTCTGCTCAAACTTAGGCAAGACAACGTGCCATCCATAGAGAGGCTACTTACTATTTTGCCTAGGGGCTGGCTTGTCTGATGGAAAATAGTGAAGGTGCCCTGGCCGTCATGACCCCACGCAGAATAGCCAAGGGGAGTAGGTTGGGGCTGAGTGGGGCAGGCACTGGGCCATGCTGGCTGGCTAGCTGGAGTGGCCCATACACCAGGCCTAATTATCTCACCCTGCTGCTAATGTCAGGTAATGCAGGAGTGCCCACTGCTCCTTTCACTTCTCCCTTGTGTCCCCTGCAGCATGACAATGGATGCCTATTCCTATGAGAGGAGCAAGCCCCTGGGCCGGGAAAGCTACAAGGAGATGTACCTCTTCATCTACAGGTAATGTTTCATTCAGGGCTGCTGGGCAGTGTTGTGAAAGAGCTGGGGCCCTGATTCAACCCTCCCAGTTATTGTCAGTCACAACCCCCCAAACTCTGAGGGTGATCAGGGAACAGCTCCTCCTTGTCCCATGCACAACAGTACCTTCATGCCTTTCTGACCTATATTGGCATCTTCCCTAAGGCTCCTGTAAATGTCAGAGCTGGGTAACTGAGAATTGGGCCCCCACATGTGGGTGAGATGAGGGCTGTGATCAGAAGGGTCTGATCATAGCCCTCAACAGCTAAGGCTGTTTGAGACTCCATTCACACATTCAATTTCCTAATACAGTGTAGGCCATATGTGGCGTTTTCCCACTGGACTTTACTTGGTTAGTGCTCTTAAACCTACAGCCTGCTTCTTCATGCTTCTCCTTGTAAGACTGCAAATGCTGAATCCCAAATTTCCCCAGATTTTTGGTGTGGAAGTTTCCACTGGCCTTAGGATAAGGTACTCTTTCATAGCCACTGTGAGGCTCTAGTTAGCCTGTCTATGAGTCTGTGCCTGCCCAGAGCTGATGTTAATAACCTGAGTCATATAACAGGGAACATAGAGTTATGGATTCAGATGAACAAACACACTAGTGAATCATCAAGGTCTGAAGCTGTGAGAATTCTGCGGGGCACATGGCATGGTTATTGACATGGCCCATGGATGGACCCCCACAGGCAAGGTGCTGTGTTCCAGCCTTCCTCAAGACAGACAACAGGGCAAATTCACCAACAGTGAATTTGCAGGGATAGTGCGGGGACAGGTGGACCCTAGGCTGGGACAGGGGTACAGGTTACAGCTGAGAGGCATCAGCATGTATGTGCATGTGTGCATGGAAGGAGAGCCCAGCCTGGAATCCCAGTGGGCTGTGAGTTGGGACTGAGCAACATGCAGTGGTGGATTAAGATTTATTGGGCCCCTTCCCTTCCTGGTACTGCCACTGCCAAAGGCCTCGATGCCCCACCAGGGAGTCTGGGTGGACTCAGCCAGGCTGGGAGTGGTGTGACAAATGCCCACCACTCTTCCCTGCCCCCTGCCAGCCCACTTCCTCCCCCCCCCGGCTGGAGCATAGCTGATTAGGGTGATGGTGGATCTGGGATGCCTACTGTGGGCTTGGGGCTCCCTGCCCTGACACCTTTGCTCCAGGGACCCCACGCTTTCCACACATCCCCTGCCTGACTGGCAACAGGAGGCACAACTCGCTGCCCCTGCTGCTGGGTGGGCAAGGGGCACGTGGCTTGCATGGGATTTCCGAGGGAAAGGCAGCAGAGTGGAGCCCCAAGCCCATAGCGGGCAACCCACATCCACCCAGCACACAAATTCAGGGGGACATGTGCCCCCTGCCTCCACTTGGGGGTGCGCACAGTGGTGGAGAGCCACCCTCCCATGCCCACTGGACAAGCCAGCCATGGCTCCATCCCGCTCCCCACCCTGGCCCTAGGTCCCATGCACTGCCTTGGCTAGGCAGCACCCCCAGCCCCTGTCCCTGCCCCACTCCCTCCCTCACTGTGGCAGCCTTGATCTGCCCCCGCCACGAACTTACCTGCAGGGTAAGTGTTCCGGGCCATGGTCATGCAAGTGGCCATGCACAGGCACGCGACACCCCCTGTGTCTCGCTCCCAGCACCCCCAAGCAGGACCCCTTGCAGGTTAGAGTGCTGCTCACCTGCAAAGAGAAACCCGCCATTTCCCACTGGAATCCAGGCACCCAGGGGCCCCTGATTAGCAGGGGCCCCTGGACCCAGGCCCCACCAGCCTGTGCGTTAATCTGCCTACTGTCCAAGAGGCTTTCCCTGTGCTTGTCTGTGCTGTACTTTCCCATGCATACAGCTGGATCCAGTTCACTTGATAGAGATTTTTTTTCCCCAAAGAACTTTCCCTTGCAGTCCAGTCCCTGCAGACCAAGCCTTCTGCAAACCCTCCTGAAGCTCCCTCCCCCTCTTCTTGCTCTGTCCAACCCTCTTTGTCTCCCTCCCCAGGAAAGAGGTGGTGTCTGTGGTGGACAGGTACCAGTATGAGGACCCAGAAGACATCTTCAGTCGGGAGCCTTTCATCATGAAGTTCTCCTCACCCTATTTGAGTAAGCAGAGTGGGTGGATGGGAGATTAGTGTCTCACCTATAGCACTGCCTGGCCCTGGCCATAACCAGGCTTGTAGGGCATCTTGCTCTGGGCGCTTCTGTTGCACTGTGCCATCCTCAAGCTTAATTCACCAGTCCTGCTCCCGAGACTCATCTGTGAACCCGGCTGGGCCACAGTGCACTGGTGAACTGCCACTTACAATAAGGGAATGAATGGTAGGGAAACTCTGAGCCCTATGAGAGCCTGTTCTTACCTGTGCTGCCTTGTGCACTGTCCTGAGGATCCATGTTCTTGACAAATGAGCTATGCCTGTGTTGAACGCCACAGCCATTAGGGACTTTATAGCACTGCAGCATCAGCCCCAGCCTCTCACGCTCCCCAGCACAGGTCCTGCTGCTGGAGCACCAGGGGGCGTTGTTAGCCAAAAGGTCCATGAAGTTGGCTGGGCAGTTCCACTCCCCCAGCAGTGGTGCTGGTGCCAGCTGGGCTGGGTCACAGCCATGGGTACTGCTGCAGTTCAGCCACATCCGGCATGTTCCTACAAGAAGAGCTGCAGGCCTGTGTCCCCAGCTCAGTCACATCCTGGATACACAGAACTTTATGTGGCAGGGCAGGCTCAGTACAGACAGATAGGCAGTATTGTGCTGATGAGGGGCAAGGAGGAGCTCAATGCATCGGTGGGGAGTGAGGTCACTCAGCTCTAGGGAGCCAGGGCTCCCCTAGGTCTGGTTGGGGGAATCCTGAGTTGTGTTAGTGGAGATGATAGACAACTGTCTTCATGAGTGCCAGTGTGCATATGCATGTATGATGACTGTGTGTGTATAACTGCTGTTTCTCTGGCAGAGGTGAAGGAGTTTGTGCTGGTACCCCTGCACACATGCCCCCACACGGCCGTCACAGAGATTGATGCCCTCTACGATGTTTACTTAGACGTCATTGACAAGTGGGAGACTGATGTAAGCAGGCAGGTCCAACTGTACATGAATACTTATATAGGCTCTACAGTCACAGGGTCACAGTTGCCAATGCCAGACAGGGCTCTGACCACACCATCTGCCTCTGCACAACACAGACCAGGTCCTGGTCAGTAGTTTCTGCACTAGGCCAGCGCTGCTTCGCCTTTGGTTTTAGCTTCTGTGGGATTAAAGAATCAATCCTTGGGGCCCCTATCACTGCTATTGCCTGCTCCTTTGGGATAACCACAAAAACCAGTGCTGTACAATGATGCATGTCTCAGGTGGTGCCAAGCATTAGCCTTCCAGGGGCTGGGTTCTTTTCCTAGATGTGCCTGCAGGGATTTAGAATAGGTCCCCTAGAGACAGCAGGGTCATCTTGGATTTAACCAGGGTAAATAGTCATCTAGGCCTCAGACTCCAGAGGACATGGGAATAACATCTGTGAAAATACCCATGGAATAGCACAGTGGTTCTCAGCCATTTGAGGTATGAGGCACCCCCTCATTTGACTTCAAGTGCCCTTCCATAGCTTTTGTGAATTGAGTGCTACCCATTTCAAAAGCTCATGTATTTATTATAGGGCTGACCTCCTTGCCAAAGCGCCAGACAGTGGGGGCAGGACAGCAGTCAGGCAGAAATGAGCCTGAGCCTGTTCTTGTCTCCCCACACCTGCTTATTTCCTAACACCCCATGGCACCCTGCAGAAGCTCTCATGGCATCCTATGGTGCCACAGCACCCTGGTTGAGAATCACTGGAATATCACAATCTGTGGATGCTCCTAGACCTAAACCATATGCTGACACAACACACTCCTAATGCCTCTGCCCAGAGGAGTGTCCTCTCTGTCTTCTTTGTCTGCAGGATCTGGGAAAAAGGTGCCTGCTCTCTCATCCCTAACATGCACTTTTCAAGCAGGTTGGCCTTTCCCACCCTGGCCCTAGTTCCCTAACATTCACCCCAGCAGTGCAGGGCACTGGCATGGTCCAGGCACTGGGTCCATTGGCATTCTAAGGACTGAATCACATAACCCCACTCTTAGGCTTCTTTGGAAATCCCAGCCATAGTACATAAATTACAGGCAGTCACCTTGGAGCCTAGTCTGAATGGCCTAGGGGGGTGGACTGGTAGAAGGAATGGTGGAAAACTGATGGATGAAATGCCATTTCTCTTAGACTGTGCTCCTACCATAGACAGGCAACTATCAAAGGGCCCTCAGTGCTCTAAAACTAACATCACTGCAGTGCTTTTCACCAGGTATCATGGGAGATTTAGCATGCATGTTGGGTTAGGGTCAGTAGTGAGGACTGGGGCAGGGGGCATCTGAACTACACCTGCCAGGATACTCCATGGCAGCAGAGACATGAGTAGGTTAATATCTCACCCCAAACTCAATGTTCAGCCATTTCTAGACCAAGTTTTTCAGGAAACTTTTCATTTTATTATATTTGGACATTTCATCTCAGTTCCACAGAACAAATGTTGACACACTGGAAGTTCTGATTCTTACCCATCCTGTATACAGGTCTCGGGGTAGGGGGGTCTCCACCTGGCAGTCCAAAGGCATCTGGGCTGGACCTTCAAGCAGGACTGTGACAAGCTATAGTCTACATGCCAGTCTCCCCTGTACCAGCCAGCTCCAAACACTCAACCCACTCCCACTGTTCCTTCTGCAGGATATTATGTTCCTGGGGGACTTCAATGCGGATTGCTCCTATGTCAAAGAAGGGGACTGGGAGCATATCCGCTTGCGCACCAGTGAGGTGTTTAAGTGGCTTATTCCTGATGATGCAGATACGACTGTGGGGAAGTCAGACTGTGCCTATGACAGGTGAGTAGCACTGGGCTGGGAAGGGAGGGAGGAGTCACTTCCTACAGGAGCCCCTGAAGTTCTGGGGCCTTAACCCTACCCTGCTGTGCAAGATTTAGAACAGGGCAAAATGTTAAGACTTGTGGTTGCAGTTATTAGTTGGCTTTAACCAGCCACAAAACAGGTGAAGTGACTTTGATCCATGTATGATGTGCTAGGGGAAGGATTGGCTACAGCTAGCAGGCCTGTTTTGTAGGCACTGAAAGCACTGCAGACAGAGGATGGTACAGTGCAAGTACCTGAGGGCAGGGAGGGGTCTGGCTGATCTACAGCAAATCTGCCCAGGATTCCACAGGGCACTCACTCCTTGCTGGCTGCCATAGCTGCAGCAGCACAACAGCATGCTGACTGGACTGGTAGAACTGCAGCTGAATGTTTGCTCATCTTTCTCAAGGTCCTGCCTCCAGTTTCTCATTCATGGGAATCTGGCAGAACACACAGGAGACAGTATTGGGCAGGAACAGGAGAGAAGGACAAAGAACTGATCTGGTGCCAAGTTCACCCACCCCTGTGCTGATCCAACAGCTTGGCTTCGCTTAGTTCTGCTGTGGTTGAACATGATGTGCAGCCTGAATAAAACAGCAGGATTTCAATCCCAACCCCTGTGTTCTTACATTGCAGGATCGTGGTATGTGGCTCTAAACTGAGGAAAAGCATAGTGCCCAAGTCTGCAACTGTTTACAATTTCCAAAGAGCTTTCAAGCTGGAGCAGGCAGAGGTATGTTTGTCTGACTAATGGACACCTAAGGAACAGCAAAGCTTTTTTGGTAACATTGCTTCTCTTTGGCCAGCATCCCTCCCCAAAGTCCACAGGCAAGGCAGCCTGCCTAGTCATTAGAGGAGGATCCCTAGAAAATTGTTAAAGGTGGGAGCTGCCCTCTGCTCCTATCTAAACATCTGTATTTAACAAGTTTAGTCAACTTGCTCAGTGTTTAACAGCTTTATTAAAACACTGTTCTTCTAAATGATGAAACTCCACTGCCAACTGTATGGGAATTCTGAATCCCAGTCCTTGAGCCTGGGAAGTCTCTCTGTGCTATGGCCCATCTTCCAAATCAATCCTTTCCTAGTAACAGGACTGAACTCATAGGGACCGTGACAGCAAGCCCCTCCCCAACTCCCTGGGAAACAAGCAAAGGCACTGACAGGACAGGGGCATACACAATGGTGTTTGGAAAAAACTAGGCCTGTGCGAGTTGGCAGCAATCCGATCCAGCTTTGGATCCAGCCGCTTTGGATGGCTGTGATCTGATCCGGAGCCCCAGACTGGGTTTCCGCCTCGATCCGGCCGAAGCAGCTCCAAAGCTTTGGAGCCACCTCAGAGATCCGGCCATAGGGTATAATGGGGAATCAATGAAATATCTATAACTTTGTTGTTTTTTGTCCGATTTGGATGAAAATTGCAGAAATGGTAGCCTCTGCTGAGAGCATGAAACCTGCCAAGTTTAAAAAAGATCAGTGCAGGGGTTTGGGGGTAACTGTACCCCAAATTCTTGAAAGCCAAACTTCTGTCATGTCTGTGTGTTACAACACAGGGGGGTCAAAACTGCAGGGGTGGTAGGTGTTACTGAGGCCACAAAGCCTGCCAAGTTTCAAGAAGATGGGTGCAGGCGTTTGGGGGGAACTGCACCTCAAGCTGCAGACAAGTAAAACTCGTGCCATGGGTGACACTGCGTGTGTTAAGGCGCAACAGGGTGACAGCTGCAGGGATGGTGGCCCCTGCTGCAGCCACGACACCTGCCAGTTGCCAAGGAGATCGGTGCAGGGTGGGTTCTGGGGCCCTGCACCCTTAGCTGCCGACGGACAAAACTCGTGCCAAGACTGTGTCAGTCTTGGGGCAGTCAATTGTCTGTATTGATTCTTTCTTCTCCTTAGCCTGGTTTTGTAGGTGCTAATTGATGCTTGTTAAGTCCTTATGTAGTAGCTAGGTCCTGTGTATTGAGCTGGTCCCCGAGTCCCTGGTCCCCCGAGTGAATCATGATTGATCGATGGGTCACTGGGAACACAGCAGCTTAGCAGCCAGGCCTGCAGTAGTGTCTGCTTTCCCCACCCCAAGACAGACATAGTCAGTCCCACAAGCACCCATGGCTCAAGTTTTTCTTGTCCACAGCTTGAGGGGCAGTTCCTCCCAAACCCCTGTACCAATCTTCTTAAAACTTGGCAGGCTTTATGCTCTCTGCAGATTCTACCACCCCTGAAAATGTCTTCCAAATCAGACAAAAAACAACAAAGTTATAGATATTTTATTGTTTCCCCATTATACCCTATGGCCAGATCTCCGAGGCAGCTCCGAAGCCCTTCGGGAAGCTTAATGAGGCCAGCGCTTTGACCCGGATGTGCTGCTTCGGACCCCGAAGCATCCAAAGCTTCTCCGAAGCCTTGCACAGCCCTAGAAAAGACCAATGGCTCGGAGACAGAGTAGTGTGGTCTCAAGACTGCTTCATCAGAATACTCACATGACCGGAGAGTGGGAGAGCTAAAGAATGCATGTGTGAGTTACTGAAACACCGTGAGGCACAGCTCCCCACCACCTGCCTGACTATGTCCTGCCTGAGAGCCACCAGATGGTTATGGAGACCATTTTCATGAACCTTCACTAGTAAAACCATGTGTCCTGGCATGCAGAGTCCATAACTAGACAGAGCTCCAAAAGCAAGGAAATAGCACATTGAAAATATTAAAATACCCTAGAAAGGCTCATCCATTCATCAAAACCCAGCTTCCTGGGACCTCAGGACCTGACACAGGCAGCTCCCACATCTAGTGAAACACAGCTGTGAGATACTGCTGGGAGCCTAGCCCTTTCACTCACAAGCAAGCAGGATTTACAGGGAGTTAATTTACGGTTGGGAACAAAATTGCACATCTGGGGATCACTTTTGTGGCTGACACAGGATTTTAATCAAGCAGCAGCTCAAGGCTGTTGGAAATGGCTCTAGGAGACAGAATAGGAGGCAGCTAAGCATCTAACATAGATTAATTTACACCTAGTTCTGCACATTGCTCCACATCTGTGCTGTGACTCACCTGAGTGACAGCTGGACCCCTACATGCCAAGCTCCAATTTAGCTTTCAGAGGCCTGGTGCCAAGCCACTAGTCTGTCAAATGTAGGCTGAAAAGGTTCCCATATTCTCTGTAGTTCTCCTGTTTAGACAGCATAGGCACTACCAGCACTACTATCCAATTGTTATTAATAGCTTGGAACCAGCACTCCCTCATCCCTCACCTTCCCTGCCAGAGCCAAGCATTCCCTGACTGATGCAGGCTTTCAGCTGTTGTGTGGAGCACGAAGGGCACAGCTACAGAGCTCTCTGGCCACAAGAAAGGCCAGGTTATCAGGTGTCTCAGGAATACTTTTACAGACATACAGTGGAGGGCCTGGCAAAGTACATCAGTCCTGTCCCAGCACTGTATGCCTGGGAGGCAGCTGTCTCAGGAAGGGAGCGAGCCCTGGGGAAAGCTGTGACACTACATGTTCCCTACTTGTTCATGTCCAGGCCCTGGCTGTCAGTGACCATTTTCCTGTCGAACTGACACTGAAGACTCACTAAAGCATCCTACTTCATGCACCAGTGCTGCTCAGATCTTCACCCCCTCTCCTACTGCATCAAATGCACTCACCAGCAGCAGCATGCACAGTCCCAGCAAACCAGCTGCTGCCTCCTTCTCAACTGGCTGGCATTTAAGTCACTGCTACACTGCTGGAAGGTGCCAATCAGCCACTCAAGCACCTGACATCTACTTAACAACAGAAGAGACCAGCATAAGCAGCAGCACTTCACCCACAGAACTATACATACACATTGTTCTCTGTGTTCCAAAGGGATCCAGGCTCCAAGGCCCAAGCAGCCCTTGAACCCTCTAGCTGGAAAGGCTTGCCCAGTAGCTGTTGACCCTCCACCAGTCAGAGCAGAGGGGCTCATGGCTGGAGCTGAACTGCCAATCTAGAGACTAAATGATTTCCCAAAAGCAGCCACCTTCAAGCAGCAGTCAGTCAACAGGCCATTCTTATCCAGTCACAGCAATGGCTACACATCACTTTAGGATTTCAGCTGCAGGCTCTGAACCTGCTACACACAAGCCTGCTCCAGTTATTCAGTAACTCACTGCTATGAAGTACAGATGGACGCACAAGCCACAGATAAAACAAAGCTGCTTCCTCATGCTCTCTGTCCTCACAAAACCTTTTATTGACTCTTCACATAAAAAGTAATAATGAAGATGAAGAAAAAGATAAAAGAAACCACCCCTTTTTAAGAAGGCATCCAAGTACCAAGTACTTGGAAATCCAAGTACTAGGTGGCCTCGGACATCCAACCTCAGCCTCCAACTCCCCAGCTGCTTTTGCTTGCACTCCAAGTAATTTTATTACTCAGATCACCAGAACAATTAATGTTTTCTTCAGAAAGTTGGGAGAAAAAAGGCATCATTGGCATCAGGCACCATACAACAGGGCATTAGTGTGACTGAATTAGAAACAGAATGCTAAAAGGGACAGACTGTATAAATCTGATGGCTTACATGGAAAAAAAAATATTTCATTTAATGTCTTCAGCTACTGCAGCATTTTTGGGAGATTTGTGAAGAGGTCTCCTCTCTCCCAGGTCAGCAGGCTGGATCCTCAGCCTTTCCTCTGTTTTAGACTTTCCATGTACATCTGAAGTGACTTCTGAATGGAGTCCTTTGTGACAAAACTGACAAAGTTCTGAATGTCAGATTCACGGTGGGTAAGCAGGCGATCCAGAGTTGGCTTTCTCATCATAGACTTGCTGATCTGACGGGCATAGTCTGTGGAGGAGAGAGCTGGCACATTGGCACTTACCCTTCATGGCCATAGACATTATAGAGATCTAGCTTTTGGAAACAGAATGAGCAATGAGTATGGTATACAGTAGGGGTGTGCAAAGTGGGCCCCTATTTGATTTGGATTCGCATTCAGCCCAAATCAGGGACAGTGATTTGATTTGATTCGGATTACTGTCCCTGATTCAATTCAGCCGAATCCGAAACTGAAGATTTGATGCTGATTCGGAGAATTGGTGATTTGCACATAGACACAGCTTTAAATGTTTAAATGGCTTTAAAAGACACAGCTTTAAATGGCCCTCCACATATTCAGTGGCAAACCTGGAAGTGGACTGCAAGTACTTACATTCCATTTCCGAGTCCGCTGGGGAGCGCGCTGCCCCCCACCCCGCCCTGGCTCGGCAATCAGCTGCAGGGGGACCCTGGGTGCCCTCCCAGACCCAGGAGGCACCAATCACCAAGCCAGGGGGACGCTCTATTCGGATCTGGAGATTTGGCCACTGAATTGGGCTGAATCTCCGCCGAATCGAACCAGGGACTGAAGCTTCGCACAGCCCTATGCAGCATTGGCTGTCAGGGTGAGAGCCCCCTACAAATTGCTTGTTTGTCAAACCCACACTGAGAGTGTAACAAGAATGCGGTGAATATCCTGGGGGCACTGAGAGGTACTAGTATGTTAAGTGTGCTCCTTCCATCAAGGTGCAACTTCCCGAGTGACCTGGAACTTGACAGTCAAGGAATATGGAAAGTGGATTGAAATGGTAATGCACTGATATGCAAGAGAAAGGAATGTATTATTGGATTTTCAATTATGATGAGCCTGTCATTAGATGGCTCAAAGAATAATGTATGTATAAACATGTATGCTCTCAGGAGATCTCTGTATTTGCGCACCCTGACACTTATTTCCTGTCCAGCCATTTACAATGAATAAAGGCTATTTGGTCTCTATTCAGTTTCTTTTACTCACTAGCAAACCTGGAGCACTTAGATCAGGAGAAGTGTCCCTGTTAACATACAACATGCATGGGGCCGCAGAAGACAAAAGAGCCACCAATTGCTGGAAGGTGGAGCCAGATGCATTCATATTAAAAAACCTGTGCCTTATTTTGAACAGTGCAAGTGTTTAGCCATTGAAAAACTACCAAGAGAAATAATGGATCCTACATCTCTTAATGTATTTACTTCCAGACTGAATACTTCTCTGGACCAGATACTTTATCCAGACAATTTACTCAGAAAATCTGGGGCAACTGGGCAAAGCTCTCTGGTTTACGATATACAGGTTAGGCTGGATGATCTAGTGAGGCCATTTTGTCCTTAATAAACCACAACCTCTGGCAACAGCATTATGTAATTGCATAAAAATATTAACTCATCCTTTTCTCAACTCAAATGCTCCCTAGTTTTTTTTGGGGGGTGGGGTGGGGGAACACAGCCTGTTTCTGGCCTTATAACCTACTTTCCAGTTAGCTCATAACAGCTTGAGACTCCCTTGTGGTAAACACATTTCTATGGAGGCTGTGACCCCAAGTGGCATTATGACCCCTAATTTGCAAACCACTGCCCAAAGGCTTGCCCCTGACACTGGTCAGAAGAGCACTGCCAAGCCAGGTTCTCAGCTGGTATCACTCAGCACAGCTACATGGACTTCAGTGGAGCAGCACCAAGTTACAGAAGCCAAATCTAGCCATTAACTTCAAACACAGATCACTTCATTAAGTAAAAACAAGGTATTTGCCCATTGCACACCTATAGTTTCATAGTTTTAGGGTCGGAAGGGACCTAATAGATCTTCTAGCCCGACCCCCCGCCAGGGTGGGAGAACAACAAAAGAACCCTAAACAAAAAACGGGACTCAAATGAGTCCAGCCAGGTAGGTATCCAGCCTCTTCTTAAAGATCCCCAGGGTAGGGGCCAGCACCACCTCCCTTGGAAGTTGGTTCCAGCTCCTAGCCGCCCTAACTGTGAAGTAGTTTTTTCGGATGTCCAATCTGTACCTCCTCTCCATCAACTTGTGCCCATTACTCCTTGTTATGCCAGCGGGGGCTAGGGGAAACAGTGTCTCCCCCAAACCCTTCTGGTTCCCCCTAGTGAGTTTATAGACGGTCACCAGGTCCCCCCTCAGCCTTCTCTTGTGGAGGCTGAATGGGTTCAGGTCCCGCAGTCTCTCACTGTAGGGTCTGCCCTGTTGTCCCCGGATCATGCGGGTGGCCCTCCTCTGGACCCTCTCCATGTTGTCCACATCCCTCCTGAAATGGGGCGCACAGAACTGGACACAATACTCCAGCTGCGGCCTGACCAGCGTCGCATAGAGGGGAAGGATCACCTCCCTGGCTCTACTCGAGATGCACCTGTGGATGCACGACAAGGTCCGGTTAGCCCTGCCAACCATGACCTCGCATTGTCGGCCCATGTTCATCTTGGAGTCGATAATGACACCAAGATCCCTTTCCGCCTCCGTGCTCTCAAGTAGGGAGTTCCCCATCGTATAAGTGTGCTGCTGGTTCCTACTACCCAAGTGCAGCACCCTGCACTTGTCCGTATTGAAACACATCCTGTTCCTGTTTGCCCACCCCTGTAACCTATCCAGATCCTTCTGCAATCTCTCTCTCCCTGCTAGCGTGCTCACCTCCCCCCAAATTTTGGTGTCATCAGCGAATTTAAACAGGTTGCTTTCCACCCCAACATCAAGATCGCTGATGAAGAAATTGAACAGCGCAGGCCCCAGGACCGAGCCCTGGGGGACTCCACTACCCACCTCCCCCCAAGTCGAGTATGATCCATCCACCACCACCCTCTGAGTGCGACCCTTCAGCCAATCTGCAATCCATCTGACTGTGTAGGCATCTATGCCACAGTCGCCTAGTTTATTAATTAGGATGGGGTGAGAGACGGTGTCAAAGGCCTTGCTGAAGTCCAGAAAGACTACATCCACCGCGACACCTGCGTCCATGGCCTTTGTGACCTGATCATAAAAGGCAATCAGGTTGGTCTGACATGATCTCCCCCTAATAAATCCATGCTGATTGCCCCTGAGCATCATTTCTGATGCCGGCCCATCACAAATGTGCTCCTTGATGATCTTCTCAAAGAGCTTCCCCAGGATTGAGGTAAGACTGACGGGCCTATAATTGCCCGGGTCCTCCCTTTTCCCTTTTTTGAAGATGGGGACCACATTAGCTACCTTCCAATTGTCCGGCACCTGGCCCAAGCACCACGATCGCTCGTAGAGCGTAGGCATGGTGCCTATCAACCCAGGCACCATGCAACTTACCCTACCACTTTCCCATTTCACTTTGGGCCCCTCCACTGTCCTCATAGCACCTCCCACAGAAATTTCCACAAGTCCCTAATTGTAGAGGTGCACTGATACATCGGTCCATATCGTATCAGCACTGATAAAAAGGAAAATTGACATTATCAGCAATCAGGATTTTTTTTGACTAATGTGGCCAATAATCTCACCAATAAATGACACATGCATGAGCACAGCTGCAGCATGCATGCAGCCAGCCCAGTAGCTTGGAGAGCAGCGTCCAGCTGGTGAGTCTGTTGGGGGGGGAAGGGGTGAGGGGGAGGGGTGCAGATCCAGGCCCCCACAGATGAGGGAGGACGTGGGGCTGGGGCTGGCACTGCTCAGCCAGGGCAGGGCACAGGACAGAGCCACAAGCAGCTCGTTGTAGGGAGTGCAGGGGGCGGGGCAGATCCTGTCACTGTGTGCACCCCTGGTGGAGGTATAGGGGGGTGCCCCCCGGATCTGTATGCACAGTGAGGGTAGGCTGCCGCTGCAGGCTGGGGCCAGGGATGGTGCCAAGCTCTTCCTGGAGAGGGTGAGCGGGGATTGGGCTGGGGCTGTGCTCAGGGCAGGCAGCAACAGTTGCACTGGAAGTGGGAGCTAGAGGTGGGGGCAGCCTACAGCCACCACAAAATTTGCTGTAGTCCCCTGTGGCACCCCCACCTCCCAGTGCCGTCACTGTCACCCACCCCAAGCACAATCCTGGCTCAAACCCCTGCTGGGAAGAGCCTGATGCTGCCCCAGCCTTTTATTTCCAGGTTTCAAAGGTTCTAAGGCAAAGTCAAAGGGGAGAGGAGCTGACAAGGCCCAGGTTCAACTCGCATGTCCTAGCCCATCCCCTCAGCTACACAAACACAGAGTGCAGTTCCCTCAAGCCATGTGCCTTCCATTCCAAAAGCTAAGAACATTATTAAGTCCAGCACAGATACTGCCCTCAAGGCCAGTAACAGGGGCTGCGATTCAGAGTGCAGGTTAGAACATCCTCCCTGGTCCTCACATGCCATGTCCTGTCCCAGTTACTGAACAGCTTCAGCTATGTCATACATCATGTCAGTTACCTATCAGCCCTGGCTTATACATCCAATATATTCTTTACACTGTGTCATAAAGCGTACACACCTGTTCTTACAGAGACCAGTGGCAGCCTTCTCATTAATTTTAACACAGGCAGGCCTGGACCATTAAACTTGGTAACTTCTCCAAGGGGAAGCACAGGGGCTATATAAATTTGCCAACTGTAGCTATTTACTAGGCACTGCAGTTCAGTGGGCTAGTCCAACTCCATGTGTATTTTTAGAGTCCTCCTTTCAGACCCTGCCTGCCCACAAGTTCTCTGTTTGCTAGTAGTTCGCTTCCAATACTGCCTATTTTTAATACCATAAGATGTATTCCACCTGGTCCTACTGACAGTAAGATATTCAGGTTAAGTGAAGCCCCATAAGTATTACTTTTCAATTTCACCATGTAACACAGTCTCTCACTGTGCTCCATTAGATCAGCATCCTCTGCTCAGGGGGCTCTAGGCATTCCGAGAGGAATAAGAGCAACAGCTGTAACGCAAGGAGAGCAGTTTCTTACCAGGAATAGCCAGCCACTGTGACATGGTAGCAGCAGCCGCATTCAGAACTTTCTCCTCTGGTACCAATTCATCTACTATGCCTATCTTAAGGGCATCAGATGCAGAGTACAAGAGTCCCAGCTGAAGGGAACGCTCAGTAGCTCTGTGTCCAATTGTGTTCACCATTGTATCCTTGAACCTAGGAGAAAAGAAGTGTTCTAAGACAGGGAAGAAGCCACAGGCCAATCAAAGATTGAAGAGAAGCATTTAGGTTTCAAAAGGAAAACCACTGTTAACCACCACATCCTTTTTAGGACTTCTCTCCTGCAAGGTCTATGAAAAACTTAATCAGGGATCACTGTTTTTGACACTACTCCCTTACATGGATCTGCATATTGTCTCCTTGTACTGCAACTGTTGGTTCTCTAAGGCGTGGGTGGCCTGATACATATTTGTACAGCATAATGGGCCTAGAGCCACTGGGTACCTTAACAGGAAGCCACTCTACTCTGGCCTGCACAAATCAGAGCAACACCCTTTCAGCACACACACACAACAGCTGAAGCAGTGTGCAGCAGACCTGTTTAGTAATCTGAAGCTTGTTCAATAATGGGGTAGACAATTAATCCTCCCAGTCTATCCTAACTGCTGCCAGAGCTTGAAACTGACTAATTCCTACCAATTGCCTCTGTAGCAGCCTTGAAAGGCTTCACAGTGCAGGGGCCAGGTAATGAGACAGTGAGCCTTAATGATGTGCAAACAGCTGCATCAGAGACTCTTCCATCATAAACTAGTTGGCAAAATTAAATTAACTTCAACTGTGTCTTTAATACTGACTTTAATGGGATCTGGTAAATCATACTACTTGCACATTTTAAATGACTGCCCACCTTCCCCACAGATGTCTTCAGTAGCCTATGTTGTAGAAGCCAATGCAAGATTTATGTACCATTCCTAACATCATATACAGAGAAAGCCTTTATACAACTTATGTTAAATCCCAGAAAGACCATACTCATGGTAAGATCTAAGCTATGACAAAATGTATTAGTCATTGAACTACTGTCATTACTGCACTAACTGCAGGATAAATCAGAAGCAGAATGTAGGTCCTTGTTAATTATGTATGCAGAATGAAATGAGGGAAAGCTGTGAGCCTGCTCTTGTAGCATGGCAGTTTGAGATGCAGACAGGGTGCAATAAAGCAACATGTAAAGTCTGAGGTCAAAGAGCATTTTGCTTTAAAAGTTGTAAACACTGTAAGGATAAAAAGTACAGAGTTCTAAAACTGTGTTGAGCTGGCCTCTGGCCCACAGCTGCAACTGCTTTGTCAGCCCTTCTGAATGAGTAATGCATAAATAGGTCTTGTTGATTTAAAATGTAAATCAATCATTAAGCTAACTGAGCTTGTATCACAAACTCCTTTTTACAAACTAACTCTTACTATGGAGGCCAGTAAAAATTTGGTTATGGGTTAAACGTGACCTTACCAGAAAGGTGCAACAATGCCCAGTTGTGTTTCATTCAGTCCAATGCTGTATTTGGGGTTCTCGGCCATGATTCTGTAGTCACAGGACACAGCCATCAGACAACCTCCTGCAGGACAGTTTCCCTAGCACAGGAAGGAGAATATTGTTAATTTCCAAAGGTTTTTCTAATTATAAAATATTCTCTGGCTGTTACTATCATACCATCATAACATGTCATAATGATGTGGTACATATAGCTGGCAAAAGAGCTATAGAAGAAAGACAAGATGAACAAGTCCCTGCCAAACGAATTAAAAAGAGTGAAAAAAAATCCCAACCACACAACTTAAAAATTCCTATCCTATATTACTGGGATTTAAAATGCTTTGGCTGGGATTTGGCTGGGATTTAAAATGCTTCCTATTTAAATATTATTTAGGATTCACTGTGCTATTCACTTCTTGCATTTTCCCAGCTTGGAAAACAGTCTATTCAAATTAAATTTGTTCCTACCTAAGTTTTACTGTCAGGTTCTCAGACGCTAGCAGAAGCTTGTCTCATTTGGGGTGCAAACTCTAGTAGATTCCCTGCAAGAAAAGTCTAGTCCTAGTGCAAGTTTAAAACTCCAGGGGAACATGTCTATTGGCTTGGAGTTTGGAAAATCTTGCTTTCATGAGGCAATGAGACCGTACTTAACCCAACTGTGTTCTGTTTAAAGAAGCTCAGCTGTTTTTTCCTCAAATTTGGCCACATGGTCACCTAACTAGCAAGCGCTGAGATATGACATGTAGCAGCTCTTATTTTGTTGAACAAATTAAAAATGAGGCAATTGACAAATGCACAGGAGTTGTGCATCTAAATACATTTGAGTGCAGAAAACATTTTCCCTAATTTCCAAGAGCTACTGGATGAGCTAGCATAGCCCTGGCAACCAAGGAATTACTGCAGATTATTTTTGGCAGACTCAAAATTTAAAAGGCCTTCAGATTCATAGACATTAGGGTCAGAAGCGACCTCGGTAGGTCATCCAGTCTGACCCCCTGACCTGGGCACGAAAGAGTGCTGGGGTCAGACAACCCCAGCTAGGTGCTTGTCCAGTCTCCTCTTGAAGACCCCCAAGGTAGGGGAGAGCACCACCACACTTGGAAGCCCATTCCAGATTCTGACAACTCTTACTGTGAAGTTCTTTCTAATGTCCAACCTAAATATACTCTGTCAATTTGTGGCCATTGTTCCTAGTTACTCCGGGGGGTGCCCTAGTAAACAGAGCATCTCCGATTCCCTGCTGCCCTCCCCTGATGAATTTATAGGCAGCCACAAAATCACCTTTCAGCCTTCTCTTGTGAAAGCTGAAGAGATCTAGGTCCTTCAGTCTCTCCTCATAGGGCCTATGACCATACCAGTGGCCCTTCTCTGAATTCGCATCCTTCTTGAAGTGTGGCGCCCAAAACTGGATGCAGTACTCCAATTGCGGCCTGACCAGTGCTGCATAGAGGGGAAGTATCACCTCTCTGGACCCATTCATCATGCATCTGCTAATGCATGATAAAGTGCAGTTTGCCTTGTTGATCACTTTGCCACACTGACAGTCACCTATGACTCCAAGATCCCTTTCCACTGCTGTGCTGCTGAGAAGGTCATTTCCCAGCCTGTAAGTGTGTTGGAGGCTCTTTTTGCCTAGATGCAGCATCTTTGATGAACTGCATCCTATTTCATTCTGCCCATTTTTCCAATCTGTCCAGATCTACCTGGATCCGTTACCTACCCTCTGGTGTGTCAACTCTGCCCCATAATTTGGTATCACCTGTGAACTTGGATAGGGCGTGCTCTCCATGCCCTCATCCAAGTCACTGATGAAGACACTGAATAGCACTGATCTAAGGACCGAGCCTTGCGGGACTCCACTGCCCACATCTTTCCAGGTCAATATTGACTAGGCCTGTGAGAAGCAGCTAGTATTTGCTTCGGATTCAGAGGATTCGGGGGGGCAATGATTTGATTCGGTGATTCAAATCACTGTCCTGATTTGATTCAGCCAAATTTCCTAATCAACCAGGCCAGGCCCATCCCCCACCCCAGCTGCCCCACCCACCTGAGCTCCTGGCACTTGTTAAAAAGAGCCCTGGCTCACTGGGTGCTGCCAGGCAGGGGGCAATCCCCACTGCCCCCCACTGCATGGAGGACTCTGCCACAAGCCCCCCAACCCCCCACCTTGCTCCCCCAGGCCCCCCACAGGTGCTCTGCACAGGCCAGCTCTGGCCCTTTAGGAAAAAAAAACCCAAAAAAAACCCTGGACTCACCACTCCGCTTTGGGAGTAGCCTCAGCCTTCGGAGGCTTGTGCAGAGCCCCCCGCGTGGGGCAGGG